>NC_090228.1:43421237-43721237 GCF_024489055.1 Chanodichthys erythropterus | reverse complement strand
TGCTGGATCTATTCATGATCAGTTGTTCTGTTTCATAGTCAATGCAGAGAAGAGGTATATGATTTTATCCATAGACAACAATTTAACCACCACTTTCAAGTTGAAGAAAGGTACTAAAGACATTGTTAAAAAAGTCAACGTGATTTAGTTTTATGAATCGACAAGTATACTTTTTGTCTGCAAAAATTAAAAAATAAAATCATCTTGCAAAGTTTAGCTCCATCCTCAATTAAACACACCGGAACCAGCTAATAAATGTCTTCAAATGTCAACTCCAGGAGATGGTTTGGACATCCCTAGTATAGAATCTAATATGTTGTTGCATTACATATTTACATTTTTTGTTGTTGGTTGCCTTTTGTGATTAAACTGGGTTTAATTTTTTTGTTGTTGTTTTTTTTTTTTTTTTATCTTAGATCTAATGACGCTGAAAGAGGAGAGGAAATTACTCAATGCAGAGAAAGATCAATATGAGAATCTTCATGATTTAATACCTGGAGAAAAATCTTTTAGTTGCTCACAAACTGAAAAGACTTCCACACAAAAAAAAGCTCAAAAGTCAGTAACTAGAAGTTATTTCACTTGCATTCATTGTGGAAAATGTTTCAATCAACAAGGAAGCCTTAAAGTCCACATGAGAATTCACACTGGAGAGAAGCCTAACGGATCCCCTCAGTGTGAAAAGAGTTGCAGTCAAGATGGAAGCCTTAAATTTCATATGAGAGTTAACACTGGAAAGAGTCCCTTCACATGCCAACAATGTGGAAAGAGTTTCACTCTTAAAAATGGTCTTAAAAGGCACATGAGAATTCACACTAATGATAAGCCTTACACTTGCCAACAATGTGGAAACAGTTTCACCCTTAAAAGTAGTCTTAACAGGCACATGATAATTCACACTGGAGAGAAGCCTTACACCTGCCAACAGTGTGGAAGAAATTTCATCAGTAAAGGACACCTTAATTACCACATGAACGTTCACACTGGAGAGAACCTGTTCACTTGCCAACAGTGTGGAAAGTGTGTCAGTCATGAATCAAGCCTTAAGAGGCACATGAACGTTCACATTGGCAAGAGCTCTTTCACTTGTCAACAGTGTGGAAAGAGTTTCAGGCATAAATCAAGCCTTAAAATGCACATGAGTATTCACACTGGAGAGAGCTTTATAACTTGCCAACGGTGTGGAAAGAGTTTCCGTCGAATATCTAGCCTTAACAGGCACATGAAAGTTCACATTGGAGAGAGAGCTTTCGTTTGCAAACAGTGTGGAGTAAGTTTTACTCAAAAAGGAAGCCTGAACAGGCACATGAGAAATCACACAGGAGAGAAGCCTTACACGTGTCCTCAGTGTGGAAAGTTTTAATCGTCATGGAAACCTTAAAGACCATATGAGAGTTCACACTGGAGAAAAGCCTTAAGGCCTGTACACACCGGGACAAATGTCGCATGCGTTTTGTTAATTACCCAAGCGATTTTTACTGCCAATGCGTCGAGTGAATGTGCAAATTCACTCCCCGACAGTATATGCACTTGTGCTGATCACAATGAAGGTAGTGCAAGTGAACGGTAGAGCAAATAAGCATATTTATGAAATATACATTCTCAACTATATTTCTTGAATGTAAAAGAAAAAAAACAAACAGTAAAAATGCAGAAATAATACACATCTATTAGTGTGGCCAAGAACTGGCAGAGCACCCATCATGCGTCTCAATCAGCTCCCTAGATCAGTAGTCAGGGCACTGATCAGGGAGTCGGCCACATTCATTTACACGGTATACTGATACACGACCTAGGAAGCTAGGGAGGTGTTTGAGATGCAGAGATAGTTTGTAGGGTACTTCCTCGTCTACTTACTTCCTTTTCGTCGTCTTGGTATCAATGTGTGCTCGGCAAGAACGTTTTGTGCTTGAGCGCCACCAAGTCTTGTTTTACTGTAACTTCAGCAGTGCCAATCTCATTTGTCTGCCAGTTTTTAACACGGCACGTCAAACCAAAAAAAACTAACCCGAGGCGTTTTTTTTTTTTAAAAATTACACTTTTACGCCTGCCGTTTTTCACATAGTTGTCTCACATTGGTGCCCTTTGTTTAGTCACAAGGCGTTAAACATCGGCGTTAATCGTGCGCGATATTTGTCCCGGTGTGTACAAGCCTTTACACATGCACAAAGTGTGGAAAGAGTTTCACTCAAAAAACACACCTTGAAGTCCACACAAGGATTCACTCGAAAGAGAACTTTTAGTAAAGTAAGTAAATCTTGAGGTTCACATGAACTGGATACACTGGTATCTGAACTTAATCAACAATAAACTGAATAACTACATTGCTGTCTTTTGTAGAACTGTTTACAGTTGACTTGACCTTGTTTTAAATTGATGAATGTTATACTGTTATAGATCTTAACTGACTTGAGCTAAATAAATGATTTCATTGTCTTTTAGAGCTGTTTTACAGCAAAATTTGAACTGTCTCCATAGTTAAAGTCCACTGTACAATTTTAACCACAATTTAGTAGGGGTGTGACAAGACGGGTATCTCACGAGACGAAACGAGACTCGAGATTGAGTTCACGAGACGAGACGAGACAAGATTTTTACACGCTATTTTTAAGAAATCCTTAATGGTGAAATACATGACTAGAAAAAATATTCTGCATGTGTATTTAAATGTTTTAACTAATCATCTGATAATGAATGTCATTCAGTTCTACTTTCTGAATATGAATTATCATATGCATTAAAAGACAACAATACTCAAGTACTGTAAAAGGTTTTGCCATTAACTCAACTGACTGACTTCTCTTCTGTATTTCAGTCTCTTCAGACCTTACTGTACATGATTTATGAGCTTCTACAACTTTTGACCTCCTAACTGAACTCCTTTCCACAAACTGATCATAGAAATAAAAACAGTATAAATAAAAATGGTAACACTTTACAATAAGGTCTCATTTATTAACATTAACATATTAACCAACATCAACTAACAATGAGCAATATATTTGCTACAGTATTTATTAATCTTTATGTTAGTTGATAAAAATAGTCATTCATTGTTAGGTCATGATAGTTCATAGTGCATTAACTAATGTTAACAAATGAAACCTTACTGTTTGTGCTTGATGAGATTAAGAGAAACTGATATTCATTTCTATGGTAACACTTTGCAAGTTGAAACCATAATCGCACCCTCTCAATATTCAAAGTTCAAATAAGACCAACTTTTTCTTTGATACAGAGCTAAAAGATGGTTACAACTACACTGCCCAGCCTAAAATAGCTTTCATATTGAGAGATATCTGTATTCATCAGGGAGCTGCTTTCAAAATGCGGGGTATTGAAATCACGTTTGAATGCGCGCGCTTTCACTTTCAGCGATCGCGCGTACTCTTTAAATATGGAGCGGCGGCGTCCGTTATCCAACTTAATTAAATGTTTTTTTTATTTAAACACAAAGCAAAAGGACATTGGAGGCGTAATGTAAACGTAGCGGTGGCATATTCTTACCTAATCATCCTAACACTCTGTCATGGCAACATCACGAGACTACTTTTCGCCTCGATGAGAAACACTCTCGTCACACTTTAGTCTCGCGAGATCTCGTCACACCCCTACAATTTAGCCATCTGTGACAAATTTTGCAAATTCTTGAACTGATCCTAGGATAAAATCTTTGAAGCGTTAGTTTTTATTGTTATTTTGACATTCACCAGCAGCCGATTAATGATCATTGTCTGGCAATGTCAGATTTGACTCACAGTCCTGCAGTGTGACTTGTATGACAACTGTCAATCCCGATGACAAATGAGAGATTTCTTTGTAGCCACAATTTAAATCCGATATATAATGCAGCTTATAGGAGATTTATCTAGTGTTTCAGCAGTGCAGCGTCATCTCTTACCACACTAAGGACAAGAGGGTAAAGGCAAACTTAATTGGAATCTGGTTGCATCACATGCCTTTTCTGACTTGAGACATGCTGTACTTCAGCACCTACTCTGCATCATCCAGATCCTGCTTTGCCTTTTGTTGTAGTAGTGGATGCTTCAGACACAGGTCTCTATGCAATACTTTGTTTTTGAGACTCTCCCCAGCGGAATGCAAATACGATGTAGCAACTGTGAAATGTTGGACATGAAAGCTAACTTTGGGAAATGGTATCACTGTTTGGAGGGAACAAGTGTGGTCGCTCTTTTTCACTAAGTACATTTTTTATTACCTACAGTCTGGCTCAAAGAACTGCAAAGCTGATGCTCTCTCGCATTCATGATTCTACCGAATTATCTACCGAATGCACTCTCAAGAGCAGAAATCCCCTACTTTTACTCTGTAAAAGTAAGCCCCTTGAGATTGAGCAGGCGCTGCTTCGCTATCCAGCTCTGGCTAATTGCTCTCCTAGCAAGATTTATTTACCTCCTACTCTCCAAGTGTGAGTACACATTTATCTGTCCTTGGCCCATCCTGGAATTCCGTTGACCATCAGGTTACTACACAGGGTGTCTGCAGATCCTTAAAATGTAATGAATATATCTTTCAGTTAACATGTCTTAAATTTTTTTATTTTCACTCTTTGGTCTCTGAAATCTTAAAATCATGTCAATGTGTTGTGCCAGGACTGAATCCAACTCAGTTCTCCTGCACTTAAACCAGAGGTGCCCAAACATTTTTCTATCAAGGGCCAAAAATCAAACTTGATTGAGGACCGTGGGCCAAATGTAAACGTTGCTTAACAATAATACATTTTAATTAAAATAGCTATGGTTTCCCCTCACATACTCTGTTGCTTTTGAGTGGGTCACAGGTAAGCTTAAATGGCCGTATAATATGTGGCCGTTATTGCTGCAATGTAGCTTAACAGGTAAGGCTCAAGAGATTTGTGTATTGTTACCAACTGAGCAGTCTCTCGATTATGAGGTTCTTAAAGCCACTGTTGTTAGAGCATATGAGCTGGTCCCTGAGGCGT
This sequence comes from Chanodichthys erythropterus, assembly GCF_024489055.1. Taxonomy (NCBI): domain Eukaryota; kingdom Metazoa; phylum Chordata; class Actinopteri; order Cypriniformes; family Xenocyprididae; genus Chanodichthys; species Chanodichthys erythropterus. Next base: position 43,716,274 of record NC_090228.1, on the reverse strand, counting down.
ATCGCCAAAAGTTTTGAAAGCATGCAAAGTCAGAGAGACAGATACATGTGGAATTCGTGAGAGAGAAAAGAGTGATGTTTGAAAAATGGTGTCTATCCAGTAAAACCACTACTTTCAAGGAGTTACGAGAGTTGATCTTACTGGAAGATTTTAAAACCTGTCTTCCTGAGAGTGTCATCGTTCATTTAAACGAGCGAAAAGTGACTTCGTTCCTGAATGCTGCTGTGTTAGCAAACGAGTTTGTTTTGACACATCGCAATGTGCTTCTGTCTGGCCGATCGTCAAATATTTTGTTTGCTAGTAAAAATTCTATACAAGATTTCTCACGTGTATCTCTGTATATGTCAAAAAGTAATGGAAATAAGGACAAGTCTGCCTCTTCAGGTGAAAGAGACAAACGTTCCTGCTTTTACTGCCTTGACCAAGGGCATCTGATTGCTGAGTGTCAGGTGTGGAAAAAGAAAAGTGCTGAGGCTAAAACTAAAAAGGCTGCATTGGTGCAAACTATGTCTGTAAGTAGGGATGAGACTATGCAACCTTTTCTTCTTTCTGGCACTGTTTCCTTGTCTGACACTGAGCATCAGCCTGTTGTGATTTTATGAGACACCGGTTCAGCACGGTACTTTGTCCTAAAAGAATTACTGCCCTTCGTACACTGGCACTGATGTTTTAATTTGTGGTATTGAGATGGGTTGTGATAGTGTTCCTCTCCATTAAGTACACTTAAAATCTGATCTTGTGAATTGATTAGTTAATCTTGGGGTACGGGAGAAGTTACCATTTGAAGGAAATGACCTGACACGTGGTGAAGTTTTTCCCAGACCTATTGTAGGGAACGACGGTAAAGCTGATGATACTTCTAGTCTCTCCCAAGAGTTTCCGTCTACATTTCCTGTATGTGCAGTGACCCGAGCACAGTCAAAAAAGTTTGAAGACATTGTAAATCGTACTGACTCATGCTTACAAGTGTCCTCTGAACCTCTCAAATGTGAGTTAATGGTAAAGCCTGAGGTTGGAGAAGAGGTTGATGTAAATAACCCACATGAGACTCTTAGTGTTGACCGAGATCAATTAATTGAGGCGCAAAAGGCAGACCCATCTCTTATTCCATGTTTTGATGTTGCCCTTGACTGTAAGGAATTGCCTGAAGCTAGAATTGCTTAGTACTGTCATAACGGGGTGTTAATGAGGATGGAAGCCAGAGGATGGAAGCCAAAGGATGATAATGGGTGCAATGGGTGCAAATGCTCAATAGAAAAGTTTTGCAGAACATGGGGTATATCAGAGCTTGGATAAACCAAACCAGAAGGTTCCCGTTGCTCCTCTGCATCCCGTGCCTGTGATCGCTGAACTTTTTGAACGGTTGATATTACACTGTGTAGGTCCACTGCCTAAAACCAAAAGTGGGTACCAGTATGTGCTGACCATCATGTGCACCGCAACCAGGTTCCCTGAAGCAGTTCCTTTACGTGTGATTAAGGCTCTTGTGAAATTTTGCACCCCGTTTGGCTTACCCAAAGAAATCCAAACAGATCAAGGATCAATTTTTTTCCTCAAAACTGAAATGGGAGTGTCGCACTGCATGTCAAGTGCATATCATCCTGAGTTACAGGGTGCCATTGAGCTGTACCATCAGACCTTAAAAGCCATGATACATGTCTACCGTGTTATAACTAGGAGAGAATGGGATGAGGGGCTTCCCTTCCTTCTGTTTGCTACTTTAGTCCTGCTGACCTTGTGTTTGGCCACACGATTTGCATCCCGATGAAAATGCTGAGTGGACAGCTGCTTTCTGAGAGATGTTCGCCTGTGTCAGTGTCAGAATATGTCAGTTCTTTCAAAGAGAACCTGCATCGTGCCTGGGATGTTGCGAAAAGGCATTTGAGTGGTGCCCAGGTAAAAATGAAATCACGTTTCGACAAGAAGGGTGTTAACCATAAGTTCAACCCTGGTGACCTTGTCCTTTTACCAGTTCCGGGTTCTGTGTTTGCAGCAAAGTTTTCAGGCCCATCAGAGGTGTAAAGAGAACCTGAAAGCCATACTTGAGTAAAAGTACAAATACCTTACTGTAAAAGTTACTCCACTACAAGTTACAAGTCACCAATTTAAATATGACTTGAGTAAAAGTCTTAAAGTATCCCATTTTAAAAGTACTTAAGTATTTTACTCGTACTGAATGTTGGCTCAAAGATGCACTAGTCCTCAACACAAAGAGATATTGTAGGTCAGTGAAAAACAAGAAAGTTTATTTATGAGGTTTTACTTCCTAATATAGAAAAGAAATCAAACACCTCAATATTTCGACATGGCAGAACAAAAACACAGATTAAACAAGTCTGTCCAAGTCAAACTCAAGTGCTCAAAAAAGGCATAAGTAAAACATTTTCAAAAAAGGTCTCTTAAGTAAAATGGACAAAAAAAAAAATAATCAAATCAGGGCTGACTTTGATATGATGTACCTCTCAGTCTCAGAGAGGGGCAATATTTTTATTCAACTTTAACAAAAGCTGGTTCTCAAAGTTCTTGGAATTTATTTTAGCTCTTTTTGGACTGAAAATGAGGCCAGCAGTGCTAAAGAGTCGCTCGCAAGCAGCAGATGCAGGTAGGGGAGTGTTGAGCCTTAATGACAACTTTAATAGAGGTGGGAAGGTTTTCAGGACACCCATGTCATCACCAGCACACGTCAGATCAAGCACTGCTGGGCCTTGTTGTGCCTGGGATGACTTCAATGGCTTGAAGAAATCCTCTTCCTCTGAAGAAGTGGCATCACTTGTATGCTGAGGTCTCCTCCATATTTCCCTTTATGAAGTCAAGACCTACAATATAATACACATTTGGTAATGTTTCTGCAACAATTTAATTCAAAAGCATTTTTAGTGCTTTTAAAATTATAAAGCTTATATGTACTTATCCAGTTTAAAATATATCTCAGCATTCCACAGCTCAAAAAAACAAAAACAAAACATATTACTGATAAAAGTAAATAGAATATTCCCAAATGTCCCAAAAATTATATGCAATACTAGAACACCCATTATTCCATCTAAATATTTAAGTTCTAAAATCAGTTTGCAATCATTTAAAAAAAACAAAAACAAATCTGCACTAATTAGCATGTCACTGCTCTTTATTTAGTTTTATATGCTTGTTAACAAACCGAGTTTGAGGATGGCAGCATCAGTTGTCCAATAAGTCTTAAACTTTGGTAGCAGGATTGCAGCCGCAATCAGCTCAGGATCATTGAGCATGTCACCAAAGCGCTTGTTCACACCTGCAAGGATTGCATCTACTAGGCTCTTGCACAGTTTCATGGATATCTTGGCTCGTTTTAGTTTGGAAACCATGATGTTGAGTGTTGGTACAAGCCAGCCCATGTGCACATTGGTTTCTCCCTGCAAGATATTAATCGCTTTGGCAACAGGGGCCATAGCGGTGACATATTCACCAAGAAGGGCCTTTTCTGCAGGAGTGAACCTATAAAAGAAAAACCTTGTTAAAGACTATTTAAAGTAGCTGATTAATGCAAAATGTAGATGCTACTCAATCATTATAGACATGCATTATCATAGGACAGTAGGACATTTTGCAGTGGTTTGACGTGATTTGCTGCTACACCTCTTGTATCCCATTTTTGAATTAACATTAAGAAAATATCCATTATTTCATCTGACAATTCTGGATGCCTTAATGGCATACAAATATTCACTTTTGCTGGTGGAAAAAGGCAAAGTCTCTGGGAAAAAAAAAAAAAAAAAAACACCTTTAAAAGAAAAGTCATTACATTATAACATTACTCACATGGGGATTTTGAATTCCGCACAGAGATTCCGGAAAGCACCATCTCCCTTTTCCTTCATGATTTTTAGGATCCTCTCCACTGAAAGAAACAAAGAGTTCCATCGTGTGGCATTTGGACGAATTAACTGCAAACTACATTTCTCTTCCATTATCTCTGCAGCTTTGTTGGACCGGCCACTCTTGTTCCACAAGGCCCAACATTTGGAGAAGGATGATCTTGATAACCTTTTGTATGTTTCATCTGTTTGAGCAGCGTCAACATCCACGGTGGAAACCAGGTTCAAAAGATGGCAAGCACAACGCTGGTTCTTGGGCAAATGAAATTCAAGATCATCCATGGCTAGAATTTCAGTAACCTCAATATATTCAGTCTCCTCACATTTCTCCTCATCTTGAGTGTCAGATTCATCCTCATCCTCTGATGTGGTTGCTGTTGCACTTTCTGCATTGTTGCCATGCATGTTCTCACCTCCATAGACACGAAATGCTTTCAAAAAATTTGATCCATTGTCTGTTGTTATACAGACAACTTTTTCATGGATCTCAAATTCAGAGTGTATGTCATGTATCGCAGCTGCAAGTACATCAAACGTGTGAGACCCCTTTAACTGTCGACAGGCAAGAGCTGCAGAGCATCGATGTAGATTGTCTGGGTCAATCCAGTGTGCCGTCATACCTATAAAGCTGCGACGTCTTGAACTCCAGCAATCGGTGGTTGTACAGATGTATTCCACCCCTCTCATGGCTTTTGTTAAACTTTTCTTCATTTCTCCTGCAGCTTCCTCGATCTTGGCACAGATGGTTGATCGTGACCGTACAGTAGAGTTAGGCTGCAAGTCATGAATCAGGCCCTTAAATTCTTCTTTTTCAACCACGCTGAAAGGTTGGAGACCGTATACAATGAATCGCAGTACAGCTTTATCAACGGTTGCTTGAGAAATGATCTTGGTCTCTCCAATTTTGAGTTGTTTTGTTAGGGGCTCCATATTTTTGCTTACATTCTTTCTCTTCTGAGAAGTTGAGGTCAATTCTGAGTAGTTATTCAAGTGATTTGGATGTTTTCTCTGTAATAAAGTGAAAGAAAGAGGAGCAGTGTTATTTTTCAACTTAGTAAAATACATATAAATTCAATGATAAATACAAATCACAAATTCACAGCTAAATACACCTGATGCTCAATTTATAATCGGTTAGCAAACTTCCCATATAGATAATTAGATTTCAGTGACTACATTCTTTCACATGGCACTAAAATTTTTAACTACGATATAGTCATGTTGCAGTATTTTTGTTTAGCTATATTAGTAACTGTATTAACTTTTGGTATTGCTAACAAACAGCAAAGTTATGTTTACAAACATTATGCTTACAATACCATTGTAAAGTCAAACATGGTCTGTATAGATTAATTTGGCTAAATTAACATTAAATTGGCATTAAATAGGCTCTTACCTCAATGTGTTTCCTCAAATTTGACGATGAATTCTTAAAAGCACTTATTTTCGTGGTTCGTGGCAAAGTAGACACTGCATCCTGTAAGAGTCATTCTGTACACCGGCAAATGAAAACATTTCTTTCAAATAAGGCCAGGGATGGTTATCATCAGTGCTGACACTGCATGATGTGCTGGCTTCGGCTTCATCAGTGGCTGCAGCCATCGCTAATTTATGTGAAACACCTGGCGTTCAGCAGGCTGCTCATTCACGTTCACAATGGAGTAGCGCAAATAGCATCCAGTACCTTCAATAGCCTGCAGATGGCGATATCGCCTCTTACACCCAAGAAATAAGCCACGGCAGATAAAGTTGACTTGACGTGCACAAACACAATTTAGCGAGTAACGGTAAGTGTCAGTTCAAATGTAGTGGAGTAAAGAGTACAAATATTCAATCAAAAATGTAGTTGAGTAGAGAGTAAAAGTTGCTTATATTTTTGATACTCAGTACAAGTACAAAGTAGCCAAAAAAATACTTAAGTACAGTAACGAAGTACATTTACTCAAGTACTTTACACCTCTGAGGCCCATATACTGTTGAAAGTAAATTGAGAGACACTGATTATGTGATTGCCACCCCAGACCAGAAAAAATACATAAACGCGTCTGTCACATAAATATGTTGTAGAGATATTTGAAACGTGAAGATGAAACTTACTTCTCTGCTGTAAGTGTTGCCCCCTGCCGAAGATGGGTTGATAGACAAAGTTCCTGTGGAAGGCTTAAAAATTCAGTGATTCTGCAAGACTTGTCTAACACTCTTCCCTATCTTACAAACTGCCAACGTAAAGAACTTCTGCAGCTGATAGCTAAGTACCCTTCACTATTTGCTGATGCACCAGGCAGAACTTCACTGCTGACCCATGATATTGATGTGGGTAATTCTCTGCCAGTTAAACAGAATGCCTACAGAGTGAACCCAAATAAACGTGCAATAATGAAGGAGGAGGTGGAGTACGTGATATTGCCGAGCCCAGTCAAAGCCCATGGAGTTCACCCTGTTTACTGGTGCCCAAGCCAGACATCTTTTCGTTTCTGTACAGACTACCGTAAGGTGAATAAAATCACCAAACGAAATTAGACCTCTTTAAAGGCTATTGGCAAGTCCCTCTCACTCCACAGGCCTCTGAAATTGCTGCATTTGTGACACCAGATCATTTCATGCAGTACAAGGTTTTAGCTTTTGGGATGCGAAATGCCCCCGCTACGTTTCAGTGCCTGATGCAGAGGGTCCTAGTAGGTGTCACAGACTGTGAGGTCTATATCGACAATATTGTTGTCTATACAAAAACATGGGAAGAGCATGTTAAAACACTTGTATACAGTAAGTTGGCTGCAGCGTCACTAACTTTAAATGCTGCCTAATGTGAATTCGGAAAAGCAGTAGTCACTTATTTGGGGAAACAAGTGGGTCAGGGATGCGTAAGACCTGTTGTTGCCAAAGTGGAGGCTATCTTACAGTTCCCTACCCCCAGCAATAAGCGTGAGTTGTGCTGATTTCTCGGTATAGCCGGCTACTACCGGGGGTTCTGCAGAAACTTCTCTGCAGTCGTTTCCACACTCACTGATCTCTTAAGCAGTAACCGAAAGTTCATCTGGGATCGTGAATGTTCCCTAGCTTTTAATGCAGTGAAAGACCTGTTGTGTATTGCAACAGTGCTCTCGGCCCCTAACTTTGAAAAGTCATTCAAATTGCAAGTGGATGCCAGTGCCACAGGGGCAGGTGCAGTGTTGTTACACGAAGATGAACAGGGTATTGACCATCCAGTCTCCTATTTTTCTAAGTTTACATTATATCAGAAGCAATATAGTACCATTGAGAAAGAGGCTCTTGCTCTCTTGCGCTTCAACACTTTGATGTTTACGTAGGATGTAGCGCCACTCCTCTTCTTGTGTATACTGATCACAACCCCTTAACCTTTCTTGCCCAGATGTCTAATACAAATCAACACTTGATGCGATGGGCGTTAATTGTTCAAGAATATAACCTTGACATTCGTCATATGAAAGGTTCTGAAAATGTGATTGTCGATGCACTGTCCAGGGCAGATAGTACTGAAATTTAAGTGTTATGAGTTTTTTTCCCCCTTTTGCATTGAGTGAAATGCAAAGTCAAGGGGAAATAAAAAAAATAAAAATAAAAACTTGGTGGAGGTGTTACGTACAAAGGGACATAAGCTACTATTTTGTACGATGTAACTTGCCATTGTGTTTCCTGTGTATATGTGTATACTGTGTTCCTGTCTCTCTTGCTCCTCCTGTTCTCTCTGCTTGACAGGCTAATGAGTGCCACCTGACTCCTTTTTGAGATCGTTAACTGGAGTATAAAGGAACCTGCAGAGTGGCAGTCCAGTGAGAGAGGCTGAGGTGTTCCATCCTTGCAACTGCCATCTTCCAGTCCCAGTGCTCTTGATCAACTGTTGTGTACTTAAAGTGTTTGTTGATTGCTTTACCGGTAATGTCAGGATAAAGTTGTTAAGAGTTTTCTTAATGTTTTACCTCTGATTTGATGAATTGGGATGTAATTGGCATCCCCTAAAACAGTGGTTCTCAACTCCAGTCCTCGGGACCCACTGCTCTGCACATTTTGTATGTCTCTCTTATCTGACACACTCAGTTCAGTTCATGCAGACTCTCCTAATGAGCTGATGATCTAAATCAGGGGTTTTAAATAAGGGATACATACAAAATGTGCAGAGCAGTGGGTCCCGAGGACTGGAGTTGAGAAACAATGCCCTAAAATACTTTGCACTGGAAAGACATTATACCCTTCAACTAGTACACTGCGGATCTGCATAACAGGAACCTTCCATTTTCTGGCATCTTCACCGGATTGGTGGACCATTTTTGCAAAACAATGTATAACATAAAACTACCATTTGATAAGTTGAGAGCATGAGCGTTGAAATGATGAGATCACTGCATTTATGTGATCAACAGACTGTCATTGACTACAATGCTCATCAATGCAACCTTTCATGCGATGGGAACAGATCTACATATAATGCAATAATTAACACTTTTTCATGGCTCGTTAAAGGGTTAGTTCACCCAAAAATAAAAATAATAATTACCACCTACCTTCATGTCATTCCATACCTGTAAGACCTTTGTTCATCTTCGAAACACAAATTAAGATATTTTTGATTAAATTCAATGGCTCAGTGAGGCCTGTATAGACAGCAATGCTTTTGAAAATCTCAAGATCCATAAAGTTACTAAAAACATATTTAAAGCAGTTCATGTGAGTTCAGTGGTTCTACCTTAATAATATAAAGCGATGAGAATACTTGTGCGCTAAAATGACTTTTCAACAATATTGTGATTGCCGATTTCAAAACACTGCTTCAGTGCTTTACGAATCAGTGATTTCAGATCTCCTATTAAACTCTAAATTGCTGAAAACGTGACTTTGGAGCTTTACGAATTGAATCAATAATTCGGAGCACCAAAGCAGTGTTTTGAAATCGGCCCATCACTATATTGTTGAAAAGTCATTATTTTGGGGGTTTTTTTGGTTGCAAAAAGTATTCTTATTGCTTTATAATATTAAAGTACCACATGAATCAGGGTCTAAATGAAGTTCCAGGTCTGAAAGTACCTGCTCGCTAGGTAGCACTTTTTCAAACTTTCGGTGGTGGGACTTGGGCGCTGAACATTTTGATTGGTTGACTCCACACAGCATTTTATTTCAACCATCATTTTTTTTTTATGTCTGTTGCTGTGTGTGCAATAAGAGTTGTTTGCTTTTCGAATCAACGACAGAGTTTAAAAAATACGACTGATGGACTGACAATGAGGTTCAGGCTTTATTAAGCTTATATGCGGAGGAAGAAAGCCAGTGAGAACTGGAAAGTCATGCACAGTCCAATGTCACCGGACTATTGTCACTGTACTTTAGACTGCTATGTAATAACCCTCGCAGCTAACAATAGGTCTGGGGGGGGGGGAAGTTCCTGGGACAAATTGTTCCAGGTAATCTCGGTGGAAACGCGGCTTATATGAGCATGAAACACTGACAACTTTATGTGTCACATGAAGAAGACTTTATTAAATAGACTAAGCACCTAAACTACCTTAACATACATGCATACAGTTTACCAAGAGAAAGAGATGAGAAGCAGAATACAGGAAAGCAAGCACAGCATAGTTTGAATTCCAGCAGATCTACAGCCTTGAGCAAACCATCAGTTTAGCTCTAACAAACCCTTCTTTAAAAGGGAAGTAAGGATACTAAATGTCTTAAATAATAAGACAAAGTTTAATACTTCCAAATTTGTGGAGGCAGCCATTGATCTTTGCAGATGTTGAGAGTGATCCAGTTGGATTCAGAGGATCATTGGTGAATGGAAAGACAAGGCCAAAGCCTGGCACCAGCTTGGAGGTATTCAGAAGTCTTCTAGCTCAGCGTCATCTTCATATCAGCATTTTTCTATAAAAGAGACCCGTGATCTTGAAGTGTGAAGATGCCACACCCTCTTGAAGGTGACTGAGCCAATAAGAAATTGTTCCTTTAGAGGGAACTTTTTTTACTTTTTATTACACTTTTTACAAAACGAAATGTCTTTATCCATGCAAGTGATTTCTGAAACCTCTTACTATATACAGATCACTACAATTGCTTTCAGGAATGAGTTTGCAAATGACATTTCATGTCTTTGTGATATTTGAAACTCATCTTACACTGAGGACATGTGTAAGGCCTCTCTCCTGTGTGAAGCCTCATGTGAATGTTAAGGTTTCCTTTATGTATGAAACTCTTTCCACACTGAAGGCAGGTGAAAGGCTTCTCTCCAGTGTGAACTCTCACGTGAACCTCAAGGACTGATTTGGTTAAGCAACTCTTTCCACAGTGATGGCACACATAAGGCTTCTCTTTAGTGTGAGTTATTAAATGCTTCTCAAGGCGATCACTGTCTGTGAAATTCCTTCCACACTGATGGCATGTAAAACCGTTTACTCTCAAGTGAGTCTTCATGTGCTGATTAAGGTATACTTTACGACTGAAACTCTTTCCACACTGAGCACATATGAATGGTTTCTCTCCAGTGTGAACTCTCATGTGAGACTTAAGATAATCTTTTTGTGAGTAGCTCTTCTCACACACTTTACAGGTGAAAGGTCTCTCTCCAGTGTGAGTTCTCATGTGGTAATCAAAGTTTCCTTTATGTGCAAAACTCTGTCCACACTGTTGGCAGGTGAAAGGCTTCTCCCCGGTGTGAGTTCTCAGGTGTACAGTAAGCTGTTGTTTTTGAGTAAAACTGTGTCCACACTGTTGGCAGGTGTAAGGTTTCACTCCGGTGTGAATTCTAATGTGGGAATTAAAGTTTTCTTTACGTGCAAAACTCTGTCCACAATGTTGGCAGGTATAAGGCTTCTCTCCACTGTGAATTCTCATGTGTACAGTAAGGTTTTGTTTTTGAGCAAAACCCTGTCCACACTGAGGGCAGATGAAAGGCTTCTCTCCGGTGTGAATTCTTAAGTGGGACTTAAAGTTTTCTTTCTGTGTAAAACTCTGTCCACAATGTTGGCAGGTGTAAGGCTTCTCTCCAGTGTGAGTTCTCATGTGTATAGTAAGGTGTGGTTTTTGATTAAAACTCTTTCCACACTGGTTGCATACATGTGTCTTAGCTTCTCTTTTTATTAATGTAGTCTTTTCAGTCTGTGTGGATTTTTCTCCAGTCATGAAATCATGATCTTCATCACACTGATCTTTCTCTTCTACTTTATTCAATTCTTGACTTTCTTCTTTCAGTACCATCATCTCTAAAGAAAATAGGAAAAAAACAAGTAAATGCAAATTAACACCAGTTTATTGGCACAAAAGAACATACATCAAAATAGGAGAGATATATGATGCAATATAATCACCACTTCAAGGTCCAGAAAGGTACTAATGACATTGTTAAAAGTCGACGTAACTGCAGTGATTCACCTTAATGTTATGAAGCAACAAAAATACTAATTTGTGCTCTGAAGATTAAAAAAGGTCTTACAGGTGTGGAACAACATGAGGGTGAGTAATTGTCATTTCTTGTCATAGAGACATAAGTAATATATCAATTGAAACTATTGTAGCGTATGCACACGTATCAGGATAATCAATAAACTTTGGAGTTTTCAGAATGCTTTTAACCTGATGAACTTTGTTTCTAAATCACTAAATCGGCGCCGGACGGCTGTGACTTTCGGCAGGTTTGTGGGCCTGCGAGGATAAACAGAAAGTCACGACTTCCTCACTTTGGTGACTTCAAAAGGAGCACCCCCCCCAGAGACTGACCAGATCCACATTCCAACACCCCACACACACAGGGACACACAAAGACACACACACAGACACATATAGAAACACACAATCATACATTTTTGATTGTAAAATACAACTACGCTGAAATATATGTATTTTATGTATGTATTTCATCATGTATTTTAGGGCCTATGCATGTTTCCCAGTGTTTAAATGAGTGTATTTGTGCTAGTGTGTATTTTAACGATATAATTTTGTCTGTAAACCATAACTTGGTTTCTATGCCTTTCTGACCTATCGAGTTTGATCTCGTTTCAAAGCTCCGGACTCTAGCTATTCATTGAGACATGTCACCAAACGGACAAATGCATTTTTCTATGTGTTTAATGATCCTGTGAAGAACACACTCCATCTCGAAATCCGATCTGATGGGCATTAAGTATGCAAATTCAGCTAGGATTCCAAACGAAGGAACTTTGCCCGCCAAATAGTGCTGCGCATCTATTGGTCGCTACAATTCAGGAGGTGTGTTAGCTTGAGTTACCATAAAAACAACAACACACACCTTCTCCTTTCTTCTTCGCTGCTCCTCTTCTTCTCCTTTGTCTCCCGACTGACTCACGAGCACCTCGTGCACGGACGCCTCAGGTGACCGCGCTTCCCAACCACGCGCGCAGCTCGGGAGGACCTCTTCCTTAGACTCTCTCTCTCTTCGGCTAAGTTACTTAAGCTTAAACCTCTTTTGAAAACCCCGCCGGAGAAACCCTCTCTGAAAGGACCAACCCAGCCAGGCGCATTGAAACTGCTACACACGGACTTGAACCAATAAGCAAGTATTATCATTTACCTTAAATTTGTCTAAACTGATTTCAGTGCTGGCTGTCTCAAAAAGGTTTAACTGTGTAATTTGCCATTCTTTGATCATCTTTCTTTCCCTGTCTTTTCTTCATTTTCATTCTCGTGTATATATATGTGTATTCTTGTATATATATTTAGATGTATAACCTCTGTATTCGTAGTTTGCATATATTAAAACGTTATTCACGCTCGATTGTTCTGTTTGTTCTTTCAGCTGAAAACCAAGTCATTTTAACGCTTTTCGATCGCTTTATGCTTTGAAGTTATTTTCACGGCCAGAGAATAACTCTGTTTATAATATTCTGAGGGACTTAGTTTGCTGGACAAACGAACAGTTTCTCTAAATAATTATTAAACCAGAACTATATGTAATTGATTACAATTCGTTGTAATTGATTCACAATATAAGTTTCATATATCGAATTGGGTCGATATATGAATCATAATTTATTCATAACCTTATGAATTATTATATTTCATCCATAAATTGATTAATAACCGCTACATTTCGTTACACTATAGAATGTCTTCTTTTATTTGTGTACACTCAGAGTAAAAACACAATGTTGTGCTTTTTGTAAAATAAAGAAAACTAACATGATGTGTTAGTTGTCTCTCCTCTCCCTCTGAACGAAGTCCAATCTGATAGTTCTCAGAAAATGAACTGTAACTTATGAATACTAATGACAAAAAAAATGACACGTATGTCTAAAGAAACGTTGAAATGTCAGGTTTTAAATCGTGCAAGTCAAATCAAAAACAAACATTCTGCGTTTATGTAATTTGTATGTAAATAGAGCAATGTCAGAAGTCCATGATTCAGCTCATTATCCGCTAATGCGGCCGCGCCCACGGAGCCAGCACTATTCAGAGGCAAATTCAGAGGCAATACATGCATTCATCTTCATTTATTGTCTTGAAAAGTGCTTATTTGGATGGTAAAGCCATGGTTAGTAATCTCTAGAAGACATGCCGTTAGTTCCTAGTTCCTTTTCTTCTTTATATGAATTTGTGGCCTAAAGGTGTACAGAGCGCCCTCCGGCTGCAAGTATGAATTAAAAACACCATTCTTAAAATGTCCTCTTCTTCATTAGAATAATTTGTGGACTTAAGCCGCGTTTCCACCGAAATTACCCGGAACAATTGTACCAGGAACTTTTCTCCCAGGAACTTTTTGTCCCCCCCAGACCTGTTTGCCTTCTGCATTTTCCACGCGGTCTAAAGTACCGTGAAGATTAGGCTAATGTGTCTGGTGACGTAGTACTGCGCACAACTGTTTCTTCCTGTCAGTGACGGACCGTTATCATTCTTGTGCAACAGAAAAAGCAGTAAGGAGGAGAATCAAGGAATGCTGCTTTGCTCATGGTGTATCAGATTGAGTACAGAACGGCTATAAGAAATGCTAGATCTACTTATTTTTCAAATCTCTTAATAGAAAACAAATATAATCCTAGGTATTTATTTGACACAGTGGCTAAATTAACTAGAAACAGAGATTCAACTGCTGACGTTTCCATAGAGCACAGCAGTAATGATTTTATGAACTTCTTTACTTGGAAGATTGATAATATTAGAGAGAAAATTATAAACATGCAACCGTCTACAGTTTCGCTTCAGACAGTGCACTGTAGTGTCCCTGAGGTAAAACTAGAATCATTTGCCGCTATAGGAGAGGAAGAATTATCTAAACTTATCAAATCATCAAAATCAACGACATGTATGTTAGACCCAATGCCGACTAAACTACTGAAAGAAATGCTTCCAGAGGTTGTAGGTCCACTTCTTGATATAATTAATTAATCTTTAACACTAATTAATCTTTAACACTAACGTGCCAAAAAACCTTTTAAGCAGGCTATTATTAAACCTCTTATTAAAAAAACTCAACTAGATCCGAGAGATTTAGTAAATTACAGGCCAATCTCGAATCTACCTTTTCTGTCAAAGATACTAGAAAAGGCAGTTTCAACACAACTGTGCTCCTTTTTAGAAATAAATGGAATCTGTGAGGATTTAGACCATACCATAGTACTGAGACTGCTCTCGTTAGAGTTACAAACGATCTACTCCTATCATCCGATCGTGGCTGTATTTCTCTATTAGTGTTATTAGATCTCAGTGCTGCTTTTGACACTATCGATCATAACAATCTTTTAAAAAGACTTGAAAACTATATTGGCATTAGTGGAATTGCTTTGGCATGGTTCAAATCGTACTTATCTGACCGTTATCAGTCTGTAGTAGTTAATGAAGAGATGTCGTATCAATCACAGGTTAAATATGGAGTACCACAAGGCTCAGTACTAGGACCGTTGCTTTTCACTCTGTACATGCTGCCCTTAGGAGAGATAATTAGGAAGCATGGTGTTAGTTTTCACTGCTACGCTGACGATACTCAGCTCTATATTTCCTCGCGCCCTGACGAAACCTACAAATTTACAACACTAACAGAATGCATAGCTGACATTAAAAACTGGATGACAAGAAATTTCTTATTAAATTCAGAAAAAAACGATATCCTAATCTTTGGACCTCACGAAAAAACCTTGAATACTCTCTAACACTTGACGGGTGCTCCATTAAACCTTCGTCCTCAGTTAGGAACCTGGGTGTGCTCTTTGATACCAATCTTTCATTTGAAAGTCATGTTTCTAGTATCTGTAAAACCGCCTTCTTCCATCTAAAAAATATATCTAAATTACGACATATGCTCTCAATGACAAATGCGGAACAGTTGGTTCATGCATTCATGACCTCAAGAATAGATTATTGTAACGCTCTACTGGGTGGTTGTTCTGCTCGGCTTTTAAACAGACAACAGTTGGTCCAAAATGCGGCAGCTAGAGTTCTTACTAGAACCAGAAAGTATGACCATATTAGCCCAGTTCTGTCAACATTACATTGGCTCCCTATTAAACATCGTATAGATATTAAAATCTTGCTACTTACTTATAAAGCTCTAAATGGTTTAGCTCCCCAGTACCTAAGTGAGCTCTTAATGCATTATAGTCCTTCACGTTTATTGCGATCTCAGAATTCAGGCCAGTTGATAATACCCAGAATATCAAAATCAACTGAAGGCGGCAGATCCTTTTCCTATTTAGCACCTAAACTCTGGAACAATCTTCCTAGCATTGTTCGGGAAGCAGACACACTCTG
Organism: Chanodichthys erythropterus; assembly: GCF_024489055.1. Lineage (NCBI taxonomy): Eukaryota > Metazoa > Chordata > Actinopteri > Cypriniformes > Xenocyprididae > Chanodichthys > Chanodichthys erythropterus. Next base: position 43,700,717 of record NC_090228.1, on the reverse strand, counting down.
TCAGTTTAAATCTAGACTAAAAACACATCTCTTTGCTCTTGCATACACATAACACATTATCAATACATTAACATTTTTCAAATCCGTTAAAGGATTGTTACGCTGCAATAATTAGGTCGGCCGGAACCGAGAACATTTCCTATAACACTAGATATACCTGTACATCAGAATAAGAATGGCATCTACGCTGATATCTGTCTCTCTGCTTATCCTGAGGTTTGCCGGGTGCTGGATCCAGGCCTGACTACAACGTAGCCCAGGAGACAATGGGCCTACAGATCCAGTTCTGGCTGCATCTATAATTCAGATTTTTAATCCCCATATCCGCTTACTTATATTTATATATAATCTATTTTTAATCTCTATAATAAAAATGTATAATTCAGATTTTGATCTCCATATCCATTTACATATATATATCTTCCAAGGGTTTTTTTCCCTCCTAGGACTTTTTTCCCAGTGCTAGCACGCTGGGTTTTTCTCCTAGGGGTTTTTTTCCACCCCTGGAAGTCAGCCAACATTGGCTTAATGTAGCACCATCTTGTATATGTTACATATTACCACGCTTGTTTGTACAGCTTATTTTTAACCACTTCCCTTTTTTCTCTGCTTCTAATATGTAAAGCTGCTTTGAAATTTTACCAATTGTAAAAGCGCTATATAAATAAATTTGACATGACTTGACTATTGGTTTACTAAAGAAATAATGAACCAAACGGCAGAAAACAGACAAGCACTGAAAGTAAAGCATATACAGAAAGCTCGTAATAAAATGAGGCAATTGCCGACATCGACCGTGAGATGGCTGGGACGAACGCTCGCCATCGGGCAGAAAGAACAAGATTGGTAAGAAAACAATCAATCAAAATTATCCAGAGTTGTGAAGAATGTTATTATGGAATTTACTGCTGCGTGGAGTTGACCAATCAAATGCGGCGTGAATCCGACCAATCAGCATGCTCAGCGCCTAGTCCCACCCCAGAATGTTCCTGAACTTTGAAAAAGTACCACCTCGCCATCAGGGACTTTTCTGAGGGGGAAATTTTACCCGGAACTTTTTTTAGTTCCTGGTTCCTGCGGTGGAAACACACCGAGTACCAGCCCAAAGTCCCTAGTTCCTGGGTAAAGTTCCTGCGGTGGAAATGGGGCTTAAATGTGTACAGAGAGCGCCCTTCGGCTGCAAAAAACAGTATCCAGCACTCATAGTGATGACAATAAATATTACTTCTAAGTATAGAAATTTGAAATAAATATATAAGAATCCATCAATAAAATTCTCAAATTAATTCAAATAAAATTTCTCCAAATGTGCATGCTTTTAAGCTAAAAGCCCATATGAAATGCCACAGAGGTAACATAATTGTTCAGACACTTTGCATCACAGAAAAACATTATATTTTAAAGAATAGAATACCATTATTTTAAATTGTAATAATATTTCAGTATTGCTGTTTATGATGAGCTGAGACATTATTACAGAGGGGTTTTTTTTCACAGCCTACCTGACTGAAAGGCCTCATTAATATGCAAGTCATTTCAGGTCATTATTATGTGATTTTTTTTGTCTTCTCAGGTGTAAATGGCCCATTATTTATGCAGATTCACGCCTCCTCGCATACTGTGTTTCTTGACAAAAAGTGTCTTACAAAATTTAAATCTCTCTACTTTTTCATATAAAACAATAGTCAGCATAAGTTTTACATAATTCTTAAGCAAAAACTCTAGTCTACAACCCCCAATAACCAGAATACATCCAAAAAGCGTTAACATCAGCGACATGGTACACAATGACACAACGTACTACGCGTTATAGCGTGGGACATAGCGTTTTGTAGTATGTCGAATGCGCATACCTGTCGTGCCGGAAGCGTGCTATTTTAATTTATAAATTTTTAAATGAGGATATTTGTTTTACACAAATGAATGGATTTACTTCAGAAGGCCAAATTAAAATTCTGATAATTTACTCACCCCCATGTTATCCAAGATGTTCATGTCTTTCTTTCTTCAGTTGAAAAGAAATTAAGATTTTTGATGAAAACATTCCAGGACTATTCTCCATATAGTGGACTTTACTGGAGCCCAAACGGTTGAAGGTCAAAATTACAGTTTCAGTGCAGCTTCAAAGCATTCTACACAATCCCAGACGAGGAATAAGGGTCTTATCTAGAGAAATCATCGCTCATTTACCAAAAAAAAAGTTTACTATACGTTTTAACAATAAATGCTCATCTTGAACTAGCTCTCTTATTCTTCTTCTTCTCTATTTGAATTCCGGCAGTGTAGACACTGCTAAGTGTATTACTGCCCTCCACAGGTCAAAGTTAAACTAAACTGTCATATACAATATGCTAGTGCAAGTATATAACAATTAGTTCAAACTTCTTCAAATAGAGAAGAAGAGAAGAGCTAGTTCAAGATCATAGATGTCGCCTTGGCTACGGCAGTTCATTGGAACAAATGCGTCAATAGAGCCGCCATCTTGGAACAGGGGAGCCCCTCCTCTTTAATGTATCAATGTAGGCAAAGGTCTAACGGAAGTAAAATCACAATAAATCGTCATGAATGCGATTTTCTAGGTTTTTTTTTTTTTTTGGTTCGTTCCAATGGTCAGACATGCATTCCTCATTCGAGTCCAGAAAAAAAATTAAGGTTTTGACATTAAGATAATCTACTTTTTAAAAATATAATGTATACTGCTAGTAGGCCTAAGTTTATTAGTCACATTCTTCCACTTGAGTAAACTTCGAATGAACTATCGCAACTTACCTTAGCCTACTAAATGCAAAATTGCTACAATGGTGTGACTATACATGTTAATTTAAACATTTAAATTGTATTGGTTTATTAAATATGATACACAAAGCAATTTGCAGGTGGAAGCAAATCACAAATTTAAGAGGAACATAATGTGAAAGTTAGACAGTTTCAATCTTTTCTTTATTCCTGTCCCGCAATACTTTTGCCACATTAAATAAAAGTACTAAAGTCACATTCATACAGAACCCTCCTCCCCCCTTAAATCAGTGTAGTGTTTTCAGGGACCTGCCTTGTTTTTCAAATGCTATACAGCGCATGTCTAAACGCAATACACTTCTATACTGATTTTAATTGCACACAAAGTCAAACAAACAATACAAAGCAGCAAACAGAAAAGATCATTCCCAGGTAGAGATCGCTGCATAAATGAAGTTAAAACGCAGCACACTTTTTCCATTTAGGCAGCAAATTAACGCAATTGTGGACACCACAAGCTAGTCAGTATTACACAACAATGTTATTGTTCCGTTGGAAAGCTGAGTTGGCAGAGAAAGAGAAGCAGTTCGAGGATAGTATAGAAAAACCAAAGTTTGACTCTGAGGCTGGACTTGTGTGTTACACTGCAAAGCTAACTGGTGACATCCTTCAGGACTGTCAGCTGAGTTAACCATTCTTAAAACTAAGTCTTTAGTATCCCTGCAACAACACTACCTTACACAGTTTCGTCCTTAGACTTTTGCTCTGCAGTTGCAGAGTATGAACCTTTGCCACATGGTGTTGTCTCAACTTATGAAACAATGTAATCATAAAGACCAAATATGTCCTCAGAGACTACTTCTGCTTTCACGACTTTACACGACTGCTTTTCTGTTTAATAGAGACACTGGGCACTGACGGGCTGCTGAGTTGATGTTAGAGGTCCGTCGGATGCAGTGCTCAGCTGAGCGAATCACTTTAACAGTACCTTGACTTGGTATTACAAGGCCTCTGTTGTTTGAGGGTAAGCAGATGGTATGGAACTCGGCCACACAGTGCCAGTTGGAGAAAATATTGAATAGGAACCAGATCAACTGTCCACATTTCCAACATCTTACAATCATATTACATTGATATAAATACATTGTTCATTGTCGGTTTTCCTAACTGTCAAAAACTAATGGGTAACTAGCATGGATTAGCTGCGGTCGTTAACCAAAGACTGAAACAAACCAACGTAACCAGAAATATAATTTCGTAACATTTAATTCTCACTTGTGAAATGTAATCCCTTGCTGTCTGGTTTTTAGATTTCTTTCGTTTGAACATCCATACACAGCACAAATGCCCGGCATCGCCCATGAATTCAAAGTACAGGCGGAGATAGCAGCGTTACCTAGCTACTTCCTATGACAAGACCCCTGTTCCAAGATGGCGGCGGTTTTGACGGATCCTTAGAACCCCAAGGCGACATCTAGTGTATATATCTATGGTTCAAGATGAGCATTTATTGATAAAACATATGAAAGTTTTTTGGGGTTTTTTAGAAAATGAGCAATGGTTTCTCTAGATAAAACACTTATTCCTCGTCTGGGATTGTGTATAATGCACTGAAACTGTAATTTTAAAAACTGTAAAAAAAAAAATAAAAAAAAATAAATAAAAACTAGAAAATCGCATTCATGACGATTTATTGTGATTTTATTTCCGTTAGACCTTTGCCTACATTGATACATTAAAGAGGAGGGGCTCCCCTGTTCCAAGATGGCGGCTCTATTGACACATTCGTTCCAATGAACTGCCATAGCCAAGGCGACATCTAGTGTATATGTCTATGATCTTGAACTAGCTTTCTTCTTCTTCTCTATTTTAAGAAGTTTGAACTAATTGTTATATACTTGCACTAGCATATTGTATATGACAATTTAGTTCAAACTTTGACCTGTGGAGGGCAGTAATAGCAGTGTATACACTGCTGGAATTCAAATAGAGAAGAAGAAGAGAGCTAGTTCAAGATAAGCATTTATTGATAAAACGTATAGAAGGTTTTTTTTGTTTTGTTTTTTGAAAATGAGCGATGGTTTCGCTAGATAAGACTCTTATTCCTCGTCTGGTATCGTTTAAAGCCCTTTGAAGCTGCACTGAAACTGTAATTTTGACCTTCAAACGTTTGGGCTCCATTGAAGTCCACTATATGGAGAATAATCCTGAAATGTTTTCATCAAAAACCTTAATTTCTTTTCTACTGAAGAAAGAAAGACGAACATCTTGGATGACACGGGGTGAGTAAATTATCAGGAAATTTTAATTTGAAAATGAACTAATCCTTTAACCCCCTGTAGTCATATAGATTCATTTTTTATTTTATTTTTTTTTATGGATGGATGCATTTGTCTAAAAAATGTGGGCAGCCATTCACAAACAATTTACCTTGAAGGACTAAGGATATGTTTAAATGTATCTCCGATTGTGTTCGTCTGAAAGAAGATAGTCATATACACCTAGGATGTCTTGAGGGTGAGTAAATCATGGGATCTATTTTTGGATGAACTATCCCTTTAAAGCATCAAAGCCATCAACATGTATGCTATGCAATAATCCTATACCCAATAAGCTACTGGAAGTGGAGTTACCCATTATCTCAGAATCTCTTCTCAGTTTTGTTATCTGTTTGCTTTATTTAGGACACAGCAAGGCAGTCCAAGAAAGCTGGCAGTTATCAAACCCCTTAACACTTGAACCAAGAGAGCTGGTTTATTATGGATCAACCCCAAATCTGCCATTCATGTCAATAATATATATATATATATATATATATATAATAAAAAAAAAACGTGTCCACGTTTCAACTAACCTGTTTGTGTCTCAGTATCTTCTTGTTTCACTCTGAAAGTTTCTTCAATCTTAATGTCTTCATTCTCCTCTTTAATAAACTCCATCTTTATAATAGTGTCACGTGGATTTCAGTCACTTAACCAGGAATTTATCAGTGTGTTTGACCTGTTTAAGATGAGAATAATTAAAAGAAAGAAAAATAAATCCACACTAAATATCTGGAGGCGTCTCAATCAGCTCTAGTTCAGTAATTCAGAAAGAGAGTTTAAGGTGCAGTAGGGGATCTAGGAAATGCTAACTTTAGCCTGCTAGCATTGAAAGCATACAATCCCACAGAAGAAACATACTGAGGTAAAATTTTAAAATGTTGTTTTTTTATTTATAATATGCTATAGTTAAGTAGCATAACATGACAAGGGAGCTATTTTGTGAATCTCCTCACAATTGCAAATGTTACATTGATTTTAGTTCAATAAACAAGTAGTTACACACCCAATATCGATAGACCAATGAAAATAGCTCCAAACAAAGATCACAGCAGAACTATTGCGTATCTCAAAGCAATTCTCAGCGATGTTTTGTTACTGAATGATTCAGCTTTTCGAGTTGTAATTTTGCGGTGTAAATTATGTAATTTAATTGGTAACAGCCCTATAGTGCATATTGAATTAATTTATCAAATGTAAGAATTTGACATGAACAATGAAGCATACATTTTATAAGATTGAAAAAAGGCCTTTGTAAAGGTAAAGAACATCCTGGGGTAAATATAAAAAAATATATAGATTTAAGAATATATATGAAAAGTTCAGTGTATATCAATGCATATCAAATAGCCTTTATGACAGTGAAAATATTGTTTTATTCTTACATGTAACATAGATATGTACTATAATGTGCATTTCTATCACAGGTTTGGTCTTAAGTTTCATACAAGGTGGTATTAAAAAGGTCTTAAATTTAACTTGTTTGTATCTAGACACCCTGGTGTGATGTCTGCATGAACAGGCTATGCAATGGTACTATAAACACACTGTGACTGACAGGGAACACGTACTATCATTTCATTCAGACAGAACGCAATGATTGAAGGAACATTTTATGCTCCTACGTCTTCCACAGACAATATATATTTATAAAATACATTTAGACCATTTAACAGTGTTTGCTGTCAGGATATAAGACGATTTTCAACCAGCATAACAAAATGTTTCTGTAGAGAATCACCTATTGCACCTTTAATGGCCTGATTAGACACACAAAAAGCTTAGAACTAGCACTAAAATTACATACACTTAATATCTGTGATTTATATTTGGTATTTTAATAGATGCATTTATTAGATTACACTAGTTTAATAATTATATGTCATTACACACGTTTTACAGTATTACAATGTTACATTAAACAAATATTAAGCCATTTTACAAAATCTAAAATTCCCTGAACAGGTTGCAATGTTTAAGAACAAACCTTTCTCCAACCGAATCATAACAAATGCAGGAGCTCGACGCAGACTTATGACGTCACATCGCCAATATAAAAGTCCCGTTCAGACTCTGCTGTGTAAAATCACAAAAGTGCATAGATATTATAGGCTACAATACACGAATAATTAAATAGATGTCAGAATAATTCAGAGTTTAATTATTGGTGAAATACATACATACATGGATGTTTTCCAATGATATGCTGAAAATAGTAATAACTTATAATGAAAAAGATTTAAAAAAATTATGAAAAGGGCTACTTAATAGCATTTAAATTAAATACTGAGTAATATGACTATGGACTTAAAGATATGAGTGAATTTGACTTCATCACCCTAAAATTAAAATCAATCTTTTCTCCATAATGTTTTGCCTTCACTATTTGTTAAACAAATGAAACTATTGGCCCAGACTTTGTGAATATCATAAACAATAGACCCTTTTCACAGACTGTGATGATGTGTTTTAAAGGTCATCAGTATCATAAATACTGCAGTTTTTATATTTTCATTTAAAAAAAAAAAAAAAAAATGTAGGTACATTTATAACACTATACTTAGTATTATATTACCATTGCATCAAATTACATATTCGGGTCTTTATCGACCTGGATCTCTACCTGTCGCGATAGTATAAAACTCCTCTGATATTAGAATAACAGTTACAGAAGAATAAAAAAAAGGATATTTTGTAACCTTTTGGAGCTTGAAAGGGCTCAGTTTGAGAAGATGTTTTATGCCATCATCACTGTCCTCGTCAGAGCTCATTTCCCAGTAAATTCAGCAAATAATGGGCTAGTTTTATGTTTGAGGTCACAAATATGAGCCCATTCGCGATCTCAAACGTATTCTCAAAACTATATAACTTTCAACATCTTCAAAATCAATATTTCGATTGCTAACAGCTTCACCAGATCCATCCAGTAACAGTTACAGTCATATTTGATTGCGTTCAGTACTTGCTCTGCAGTAAATCGCTGAGCCATTTCATATTGTTATTATTATTTCGTTTTCTGTCTGAATGAGTCGTCACTTCAGCATTGTGTATCAGACACTGCCACCTTGTGGAATAAAGGTGAATCGCACTTATTCCGTCATTTAGATTCAATTATTGTTGTGCAGAAAAAATATACAAAAAAATGAATACAAAATAGGCATTCTTTTATAATTTTATGATTTTTTTTCTTGTTGTATTCTTTAGAATGCATTTATTGAGGAATATCAAGAAGGTTGATGTCTGACTTTAAAAAATGAATGAGGAGGAGGGTAGTGAATGACGTCCCGGGTCACTAAAGACCCGATGTATGCATTTAAGGGTTAATGCTGCTGTGAGGGTGTTTCAAATACAGCGGCAATGATAGTGACAGTAAAAAATGATATCTTTCTCTCTTCTGACTGTCATTATCAATCTCTATTTTTCCCCCTCTTTTTGAAAGTTGTGAAAACACTATTGTGGAATTTTTCTTTTGCTATTTGAGCAAATGGAAACACAATAAATATATGTGTTTTCTCATTCACAGCTATAGTAATTTTACCCTACTCTGACAACTTCTGCTTCTGAGAAACCCTGAAATATAAAAAAGGTCCATTGTCTTTTGACTGGGACTGTTCTAAATGAACTTCAGTAACACTAATCCATAAGAAGTTCTTGCATGATTCCAAAGTTATACCTTTTTCTTATTATGCCCTTCTTATCTACATTTTTAGAAAAATAATAATACTTATACAGTTGCAAAATTATTTGAGTATTAACTGTATTTCAGTCCATTTCCAGTCTGGCTTTAAATACTTTACACAGCACTGGGTCTGTACTTGAAGGTTTTGAATGATATTTCAATGATGCATTCAGAGGCACTGTACTTGATTGGTTTCAGTCCTATTTGGAGCTTCTCAGTTAGTATTGGTAAGCACTCTTCTTCTGTAGCTCATCTTACCTGTGGTGTTCCCCAGGGCTTAACTCTGGTGCCGTTGTTGTTTTCACTGTACATGTTACCAGTTAGGTCCAATTTTTAAGAGATTTTGTGTGTCATATCATTGCTGACGATACTCAACTCTAGATACCATTAAAATGCAATGATAAACCTTAAACCAATTAATAGCCAATTAGTCTCCATGAACTGAAATTATGGCTTACCAATAACTTTCTGCACCTCAACACACACACAGACAAATGTCTGGCAACAGGGTTCCCACTCTAAGCCAAATGTCAAATTCCCTGACTTTCACTGACTAAAAAGCTGAATTTCCATGACCTATAATGAACGGAAAAACTGTTGTGCTAAAGCGAATGCATAAAATGATTAATGTCAGAAATCTTGTGAACTTTAGCTGCTCATCTGTGCAATATGACAAGTAGAGTTTTAGTAGAGTTCCATAGAATTATTCTGGATGTTTTTGCTGTAAGAAATGTTCAAATCTGATGACTGCAGGTTTTCTTTGCGTTCTTTTCTGTATGTGTCCCGTATTTTTTTTGGAGTGGTAAAACATTTTTACACATTTTCTGTCCTCCATTAACAATGCGGTATTCACTTGCAAATTCAGCCATGCACTCAAATTCGGGTCTGTTTGGTCTGGCCTTGTACTTGTCTGGCAATCCTCTCATCCACACATTCTCTCTGTCATCATCCATTGTTTGTAAGTACTTAATTGGTAAACTCATCTTTACAACGTTGTCATCAATAGGTCTGAAAATGACAGCTTGTGATGATGATGATTTCAATTTCAAACTGCATGTGTGAGCAACTGCCTCCCGAGTGCTGACCTCTCTGTTGGCATTTATGACCTGAATGCAGAGAAGCATTTCAGCTTCTCAGACTGTCTGACTTAAAGGTGCCCTAGAAACCCTTTTCACAAGATGTAATATAAGTCTAAGGTGTCTCCTGAATGTGTCTGTGAAGTTTCAGCTCAAAATACCCCATAGATTTTTTTTAATTATTTTTTTTAACTGCCTTTTTTGTGGCATCATTAAATATGCGCCGATTCAGGCTGCTTCCCCTTTAATTGCTCGCGCTCCCTTCCCCCGAGCTCTCGACTCTATAATACATTGCATAAACAAAGTTCACACAGCTAATATAACCCTCAAAATGGATCTTTACAAAGTGTTCGTCATGCAGCATGTCTAATCATGTGAGTATGGTATTTATTTGGATGTTTACATTTGATTCTGAATGAGTTTGATAGTATATGCTCCGTGGCTAACAGGCTAAAGCTAACATTACACACTGTTGGGAGAGATTTATAAAGAACAAAGTTGTGTTTATGAATTATACAGACTGCAAGTGTTTAAAAATGAAAATAGCAATGGCTCTTGTCTCCGTGAACACAGTAATAAACGATGTTAACTTTAGCCACATTTAACAGTACATTAGCAACATGCTAATGTAACATTCATAAAGACAATTTAAAAATATCACTAAAAATATCATGATATCATGGATCATGTCCGTTATTATTGCTCCATCTGCCATTTTTCGCTATTGTTCTTGCTTGCTTACCTAGTCTGATGATTCAGCTGTGCACAGATCCAGACATTAATACTGGCTTGTGTAATGCCTTGAACATGGGCTGGCATATGCAAATATTGGGAGCGTACATATTAATGATCCCGACTGTTACGTTACAGTCGGTGTTATGTTGAGATTCGCCTGTTCTTCGGAGGTCTTTTAAACAAATGAGATTTACATAAGAAAGAGGAAACAATGGTGTTTGAGACTCACTGTATGTCATTTCCATGTACTGAACTCTTCTTATTCAACTATGCCGAGGTAAATTTAATTTTCCATTCTAGGGCACCTTTAAAGCCACATGCGGAGACAGACACATCTGTGCTTCTAAAGGTTTAGTTATGTTATATATGGATTTCTTTTTTTTAAGTGGTGGTCATAAATGGGTGTCCCTTATTTTCCCACACAATAGGTGGCAACCCTACCAACAACTGACATTTCAAGATTTTTCAGTTGGTTTATAGTTCTCGGGAATATTCAGTGCATATGGTCAGTAGGCCTTAAAATGTTCACACTACTCTTTCTTTAAATCTAGCAACTTTTGAAAACTCTTTTTTAAATTTATAGAAAACCTGTCATACTGATTAGCCCTACTTAAAGTGCTGTGGAGGGTTATAGTATTGTGACTGTTGTGTAAGCTGAGGAATTCAGCTTTCTCTGGCCATTTAATAAGCTGGGTCAAAGGTTGTGAAAATTAGCTCATCATGAATGCATAATGGTACCAGGGCCTCATCATGCCACAGCGTTATGTTCAATGTTGTGGCCCCACAGCAAAGGCCTAAGTCCAGGACCGGAATTTGACTCGTCTCTGACGATGTCATCCCATAGACTGTAAAAAAAGATGAACGATGCGACGCCGCTTCCTTCCATTGTATTGAACTGAAGCCAAAATGGGCTGGTGAATGGGTGCTGACACGTTACGCAATACGTCAAAAAAAAAATAAAAATTGGAGCCTGGGCATGCGCAGAAGGAATCGTCAGTGGAGCCCGGAGTCGCGGTATCAAACTTCTGCCCAGACGACTGTGTCATCATTCATGTATTTTAAATATACTATAAAAATTATACACAATTTAAAATTCTACCTACTTAGAATCATGACGACACGCCCTGTTTTTATAGCATCAAATTGCTAGCTAAAATCTAAATTATCACAAAAACGAACAATTGAATATATATCAGTGTGATAACAACTACCTTAATTGACCAAAACCATCTTTCAGAAAGTTTTATTTGAAGCAGAATTTATTTTTAAGTTTTCACTGAAGTCTCATTCGACTGCATTGAGAGGGCGGGGTTTATGACATGTACTGCATCCAGCCTCCAGGGGGCGATCAAAGAGCCTGCAGCTTCACTTTTCAGGACGTATGAGACACACCCGTTTCATCCTTATCACCTTCAACTGTATATAAAAGTAAAATGCATATTATGTTGGATATTTAATTATTTAGGATATATTAAACTTGATTTTTGAACCCCGTCATATACATCAAAACTAAACACATTCAGTGAGCTGCATGATTTTTTATTTTTTTTAACAAGAAAAAAAAGTAGCTTTTATATCCTAAACATCGCACAATACTAAAACAGCCTATTGAAAATACTAACCAAAATAACATAATTTACTAGCAGTTTAGACATTGTTCTTCAGTCTAATTTAAAATGCAATAAACAAAAAATAGGAATTACTTGATTCAAATAAGAATGTGTATGCAAGACAGAAAAAATATATACATTTAAAGGTCATAAGTGGTATCACTTTATTTTACAGTTCTACTGTAGGCCTTGGACATGGATCTAAACATAATAGCTTTTACTTTGGTCTGTGCTTTAAACTAAAGGAAATTCTACAGGTGCCAATCTACCATCATGGCATTACCATTTGTCTTAGGACGTTACAAAATATACTGCGCCAGAATTGACTTTACAGGTGAAAACACTTTTCAGACGGTGGAGGTAGCCAGCTTTATATCTGAGGAAATCATGCCATTGGGCCAAATGATTGGATACAGAATGATGCACATAAAACATATCCAGAAAGGACTTACGGTGAAGAGGGAGACAGTACTGTTACTGTTAAGTGTTCTCAAACAAAATGCCGTTGCCTATAGATGAGCATGAAGACTCCGCCGGAACAGGTACCACAATCCTGGTCCAAACTTCATGTGGCATGTTGACTCATACGATCATCAAGCTTAAACCGTATGCCTCTGCATTACTGGATGTGTTGATGGATTCTCACGTAATGTGATGTGGTTGAAAGTGTATTTTACCAATATTAACCCGAACGCCATTGCAACATATTTTATTGAGACAGATCATGGGTCTGAAATCGTTGCTATGGAGCAGATCCAGATCTTTCTTCGGCTAGATACTGCAGATGACTTTGCTTTTCCCTGGAGTTTCTTATACGGTTCAAGCAATCACATTCAAAAGAAGCTTTTAGAGCATACTTTGAAAAGAGAATAGGAAGGTAACTTACATTCTCTTCCCAATCTGCCATATATTGACATATGCTGGTGCAAATAGTTTCCCAATAGCTGTCCTTTTGACCTGCAAGAAGTATTTGCCATCAAATTCAAAATAATTTCTTGTCAGATACATTTAATATAAATACAAATGCACAAAACCAAGTTTATGACAAAAATAGTGTGACCTTAATGACATTTAATACAAGTCTACATTAAAAATGAAATAAAATAATATATTAACCTACATTTCTGACAATATGCCACGGTTACAGTTAGTGTTACCACAGTAAATCCATGATAAATGTTGGCGACTTGTTGGTTGAACAGTATTCTAATTGGATCAACTCAATGATTCTCCGGATTTGCCCGCTAGTGTTGTTGATTAAGTCAGCGCTGTTTCAACTGGCTTTAAACTTAATTAAAGGTGCCGTAGAATTAAAAATTGAATTTATCTCGGCATAGTTAAATAACAAGAGTTCAGTACATGGAAATGACATACAGTGTGTAGCGAAAATTAACTCAAAGGGGAAATATTAATAATTATTCATAACTCATTATGATTATTAATTATGATTAATTATGAATATGCAAATCCGTTAATCAGATTAACTGGACGTAGCTACATTTAAATTAACATTACAATCAGTTAACCTCTTCGTCCAGTGAACGCTCAGTGTTGATTGTTTATTAATTCTAAGAAATGTCAATTTCCACGTTATGGAAAAATAATATTTCTTATTGTACTGTACTACTCACGTAGTCCGGATCTATCACTTAAGAGGCAATTCATTAGCAGACGGAGTCAGAACCAAACGTGTATTGTGCACAATCTTTATTAACTAACTCACAAACACATAACTAAACTAACAAACACATAACATAACATAACATACATAAAGGGTCACACACACACACGCAAGTCAGAATGAGTAATGATAGTGTTGAACCGGAAGAGATGCTGTTACTAGAGCTACATGAAATGTCAAAGGCAATCTGGAAAGGAATCATCAGTTTCTTCAGCAATAGCTAGGTAAGTCTTACAAATTAATACTAACTTGCTGTTTAGTGTTAAAATGTACGATACTTGCAAGATGCCCTTAGGCTGAGGAGCATCGGCTCTGCCATCTGAGGAGAGATCTTGGTTGATTCAGTCCGAAGTTGTTGCCAGTCTTTTCCATGTGGGATGAGGAGCACATGGCTCGTTTGTAGGCCGGGGCCTACAGGCCTTGCAGGCCTGGCCTAGGCCGGCTGCAAGGAGATCGATTCGGTCGTTCAGAAGCAAGGAAGAAGAGAGGGAGTGGCACTGTTCGCTGGTTTTTAACCTCTGGTCAAAGTCACACCTCTCAGTTGTTGACCGGACCAATGAAGATGTTGTAATTCTGGGTGGCAACACCCCTCCTGTCAGGGCTTTTACAACCCAGAAAGATTAACAAGCTGAGTTCTTGAATCAGAACTAGTAAATATTCTTTTAATACTGATGTGTTGCACAGGTATGGATGTACCGCATACACAAGCATTTAAGTCTTCCCGCTACGAACGTATAGACACTAAACATGGCATGATTGAAGTTACCGTGCAGGTCATAACATTTAACAATCATCAAACATGTAAATACAATGAGTACAATACAACATCAGTAAATAATGGATACCATTTCCTGAGAAGGAATCATTTATAGCACAGTCTGTCTATACATTAATGCCATAGAGTCTGTGTTCTGTGTGGAAAATGCAGGGAAGATGCAGATTTTCTGTGTCTCTACTCTGTTCTCCATGCGGCAACCACATTCCTCAGCGCAATAAACTTGTAACTGAAAACTTCCCGGGGGATGGGGACAGACTCCAGAGTGAGCTTAAAACTATTGGTTAACTAACCAATAATTGTGTCTGATTTGCCTCAGTCATTACAAGTGAGTCTCAAACACCATTGTTTCCTCCTTCTTATATAAATCTCATTTGTTTAAAAGACCTCTGAAGAACAGGCGAATCTCAACATAACACCGACTGTTACGTAACAGTCGGGATCATTAATATGTACGCTCCCAATATTTGCATATACCAGCCCATGTTCAAGGCATTACACAAGCCAGTATTAACGTCTGGAGCTGCACACAGCCGAATCAGACTAGGTAAGCAAGCAAGAACAATAGCGAAAAATGGCAGATGGAGCAATTATAAACTGAATTGATCCATGATATCATGATATTTTTAGTGATGTTTGTAAATTGTCTTTCTAAATGTTTCGTTACCATGTTGCTAATGTACTGTTAAATGTGGTTAAAGTTACCATCATTTCCTACTGTATTCACAGAGACAAGACTGTTGTTATTTTAATTTTTTAAACACTTGCAGTCTGTATAATTCATAAACATAACTTCATTCTTTAGAAATCTCTCCAACAGTGTGTAACGTTAGCTTTAGCCACGGGGCACTATCAAACTCATTCAGAATCGAATGTAAACATCCAAATAAATACCATACTTGCGCGATTAGACATGCTGCATGACGAACACTTTGTGAAGATCCATTTTGAGAGTTATATTAGCTGTGTGAACTTTGTTTATGCTGTTAAAGGCAAGCACGAGCTCCATGGGCGGGGAGTGTGAGCATTTAAAGGGGCCGCAGCCTAAATCAGCTCATATTTAATGAGGCCCCAAAATAGGCAGTTAAAAAAAATGTATAAAAAAAAATCTATGGGGTATTTTGAGCTGAAACTTCACAGACACATTCAGGGGACACCTTAGACTTATATTACATATTTTAAAAAGACTCTACGGCACATTTAAATCACAGAGAGATTTGCAGCTTGTTTCTAAGACCTCTACGCCAAAATTGAACACTTCTCACTGGCTGTTTGGTGGTCTCAAGACACTCAGCAAGTAAACACATTTGTGAGCTTGTGAGTCACGCGGTGCGCACAAGTAGTGCTGTTTCGTTCCGCTTTTGGTGCGTTAATGTTTCCCTTGCCTAAAATCTAGTACTGCCGCCTTGTGTTGACATTGTGAAACTGCACGATTTGTAAATTATGCATGGCGGGGCACACATAATATACTTTAATAGACAAGCTGCGGGCCGCTTAAAATTCATCCACGGGCCGTAGTTTGGACACCCCTGGACTAAAAGGTTAGCAAGTGCGGTATCAGTAAACAGTGGCACAGAAGAGTGGAATGACTGCAGTGTGGAGGATGAGGTTCCAGCACTACCAAATTTCCTTCCAAAACGAAACCCAGGAGTCCAGCTTGTAACGGACAGCTCTTCTTTACAGGCTCTGCGGTGGACACCATTGTAAAAAATACTCCCACATTTGCAAGAATAAGGTCCGAGGCTGGATAATGTTTCCTTTGGTTTTCATTGAAAGCACAGGAACTATATTTATACATTACACTTGTGATTTAAAAGGGACCCCTCAGTGCCAAAAACATCAATTACTGGTCTTGCAAAGAAATGTACCACTTACCCTTCCCAAATTTGGTTGTGTAGGTCCAGATTTTAGGCCATTTCTTGGATCTTTGGGATCCTGAGGATGATCAAGAGAACACACGAAAAAAGAGAACTCAAGCCTACGACAGACTTTACAAAATCAAGCCACTGTACAACAACAATCGGCATGCAAAACTTCCTTCCAGACAGACAGCTGGCAGAGAACAAGAGGATGGTGCCTTCAAAGGCACAAATCGGCATCAAGCAGTACATGAAAGACAATTGTAGCAACAAACTCTATGTGCTTGCCGATTCTGCTTGTGGTTTTGCTTGGAACTTCTTTGTCTATGAAGGCAAATATTCCCTGGCCACTGGAAAAGGGCTCAGTTATGATTCTGTAATGCAGATTCTGGATCTGTCACTTTTCGGCAAAGGCTAACAGCAGTTTATGGATAACTTTTACACAAGCCTATGCCTTTCTATGGACTTGCTCACTTAGAAGACACTGGCGTGTGGCACAATATGCACCAACTGGCAGGGCTTCCCCAGAATTAAAGTAAATGACCTCAGTTGCAGAGCCCAAAGGGGAGCCATATGATGGATCCGAAATGGGAAGCTTTTCTTTGTCAAGTGAATGGACACGAGTGGTTACAACATGTTTGATGATGCACAAGGCGTATGATGGGGAAGCAGTCCTTAGGCATGTCAAGAGTCTTGAGGGTGTATGGAAAAGGCACAGTATCCTGATTTCAGTTGCAGTGAAGCATTATAATAAATATATGGGAGGTCTGGACATCAGCTGTTTTAAAGGAAATCGTTCCCTGGATCTTAAAAAGTTTTCCTGTCTCTTATAGACCTCCAAATTTATTTGATATTCTGCATATTTTGTGCAAACCATGGTTGTCTTGCACAACATATGCAGAATATCAAATCTGCTTGATGCAGAAGTGGATGTAGCAGAGGAGGATGAAGCAGGACCTTAACCAGAAGGACATAACCCAGGGATCCACATAAGAAATCAGCTTATTCAAAGATTTTTTTTTTTTTTGTAGAATGGCCCAAAATAACAAATGCCATGAAATAACTTGTTTAATTGATATAATTTTTTTAAATGAACACTGTGGCGAAGAATTACCAAAAATGATAAATGGCATAGAATTGCTTGTCAAATTATTTATTTACTTAATAAACTGCAATGTATACAAAAGAAATTGGTGGCATCAATCAAAAAAAAGAAGCCTAAAACATTTAAGGATATACAATTCCTGCCTGCACCTTTTGCTATAGCACTTTATCTGTTTGCATCTGTAGATTTCAATTACAGTACATATCTTAATAGTACGGAAGCCCTAAATGGCCATGGATTGATCTTGTTTTGTCGTGATCATGACTTATTTTCTTGTGATCTCGAGATAACAAAAGTTGTTTTCTCGTCATCTTTACATTAAGGTTCTTTACAATGTTTGATTCTGAAACACACTGTACCCAGATTCTACTGTTGCGAACAGAACTTTCACATGCATCTGATTGATGGATAAATCATGTGCGTTGAAGATATAAGGTGCAAACAGAATACTATACAGTGACATCAAAATTAGTTTTAATAAGCAATAAGTTTAGTATCACACCAAACTATTGCGGTTGTGAAACTGTGGTGAGGCAACTAGTCAGAACGAAAACAGATACACTTTCAAGCAAAATAATTATATTCAATAATTTAACAGTTAAGTTAATCACTTAACACACACAATACTGCACAAAATAAAGCGATCACGAAAACTCTCTCTGTCCGAAACTCGTACAATCTGAGCCAGTATGAATTAATACAGAAAAGTGGATATTTACAGTGCATCATCAGTTATATTTGGTAATATACTGCCATCTGTTGGCACATTTGTGTCATTTAGAACAGAGATTAAGTCAGTGGCGGAGCCAGGATTTTTTCATAGGGGTGGCACAGAAATCTTCATTATTTCAACATAAAAAATTAGTCTAACTATAATGTAAGCTACTGGACTGTGCCTACAACTGAATACAGTTAATTTGTACTTAATTGTAATTGAGATGAGTGAATTAGATCATGGAACGCTGAGTGAATTTGACAGTTAAAAAAATATCCTCACTTGCAGACAAAGGGGCTCTCACTATAGCTATTTCAACTTGTTCAGTCAGCTTGTTCTGGTTCTCAAAACCCCCAATAGCTTGTTCTCCATTGTTGGATCTTCAATAGATGAGACGTGCAGCAGATACTGTAGTTCAAAGATTATTCAACCTTCACTGAATTTCATGTATAATCAATGAACTAACCAAAAACTAACTAAAAAAGTAAACACTAAATGTTTAACTTTCTATATTGTCAAAATAAATAATTGCAACAGTTCTATCATACCTAAATTAAAGGTGCCCTAGAACTTTTTTTAAAAAGATGTAATATAAGTCTAAGGTGTCTCCTGAATGTGTCTGAAGTTTCAGCTCAAAATACCCCATAGATTTTTTTTAAATAAATTTTTAACATGCTAACGAAAGATTTTGAAAGACAGTTTACAAATATCACTAAAAATATCATGTTATCATGGATCATGTCAGTTATTATTGCTCCATCTGCCATTTTTCGCCGTTTTCCTTGCTTGCTTACCTAGTCTGATTATTCAGCAGTGCACATCCAGAGGTTCTGCCCTTGTGTAATACTAACTCCCCTTGTGTAATACCTCAATCATGGGCTGGCATATGCATATATTGGGGCGTACACCCCAACTGTTACGTAACAGCCGGTGTTATGTTGAGATTCGCCTGTTTTCCGGAGGTCTTTTAAACAAATGAGATTTATATAAGAAGGAGGAAACAATGGAGTTTGAAACTCACTGTATGTTTTTTCCATGTACTGAACTCTTGTTATTTAACTATGCCAAGATAAATTCAATTTTTAATTCTAGGGCACCTTTAAATGTGATACATTTTAGTTTGCACTTTATAAATTAACACAGAATTAGCATCTTCTAGTTCAAATGCACAGTTCTCACATTTATTTATGCATTCAAAAATTACATATCAGCTTGTGCCTTATATTGTGATCTCACATAGCAGAATATTTTAGTCCAGAGACATGTGACACATATATATCAACTAGGCTTGCCTACATGCATGTACAGTTTTAAAGCTGCTTGTTTTGGTTATTTATGACTTAACTGACGACAGAACTACAACGTTGCATGATCGTAATTTTTTCATAGCGAATAATATACAGTTCGCTCGTGATTGAAAAGTGCGCAGTCTTGCAACCCACCAGTTGAGAAACATTTCACTGTTGTTCTGCTGAAGCTCATTCGGTCTGTATCGTTTCCGCGCGCGTTTGACTTGCGCCTGGCACTGAGGCGAAGTTGGAGTGCGCGTCTGAAAAGTGTCCCGTTTTTTTTGTGGTCTTAAAGAGACAAAACAAAAAAAGAGCGAGAAATAGCAGTTGTGAGCGGGATGGCCAAGCTTAGGCCAAGGGTGGCCACGGCCACCCCTGGCTCCGCCCCTGGATTAAGTTGTGATCACGAGAAAATAAGATAAAAAAAAATAAAATAATAATCCACGGCCGTTTAGGGTTTATATAGTATAATAGGCCGTTTTCTCAAAATGAGTTTTTTCTTCTGCTCTGAGTCAATCTCCTTTAGCAGAACTTATGCCAAACTTTACCATTCTATTCCTATATTCTGATTTTTTTTTTTTTACTGAGGGGTTTGTTGATATATAATTTGCCTGATTTTAAACAAAATGTTATTCCTAAAAAAATTGTTTTATTTATTTTTTGATTATGCAGTGATAAAGAGATAAAAAACCTTTGACTCTAAGTAAAAAAAAAAACAAAAAAAAACAACAACTATTTTTACCCTGATTTCACCCAATGTTCAGATTTTTGTTATAGATATTTATGCAAATTAGAGCATATTTAATTTGATAATGCCTCATTTGCATATTTAAACATAACATTTCAGAAAACTTGTTTACAGTTTAATTATGAGAGGATGCACAGCATATAACACCTCGTGATGAAAATAACATCACAACATTTATTTCCATCAAGAGGTGCAGCATTTTTTGGTTAAGATCTAGCAGTGACAACAAAAGAGTCGAGCACTCTGTAAAGTCTCCTCCAGCACATCCCAAAGATTTTCAATGAATGATAAGGTCTGCCAATTCATGTGTGAAATGATTCTTCAAGCTCCTTCGCAACCTGATGAATCTTCACATGGTCATCCTGCAATATGGCCATGATGTGTGTTCCTACATGGTTATTTAAGAAATGAAAAGCTACACAATCCATCAGTTAGAGTCAGAAGAACATATAACATCATAATAATCACTGCAATAATGATCCAATCATTGAATCATTTAAATCAAAACATCTACTTTGTTAGTAGCTTTAGTAGTTCAGATCACATGATCATTCCTCCAGCTGTCTGCATTCCACCAACATTCCATTAGAATGTTCAACAGTGCTGATTAATTATTCATGACTCTCTGTGGTGATGTCACAGTCAGCACACTATAAATGAAGCTGCAGGAGTCCTTGAGCCCACATTTGTCTGCAATGGTGATTACAGAGCAAACTTCTACTCAGTGATTGATGATAGATTACAATGGCTTGTAATACTAGAGTTCAATCAGACCATCACAGAGAACTGGCCTTTGCAGCCCGTTTAGCTGCAACACTTGCTGCACCACAGCTGGAGGACGACACTTTTCCATCAGTCATCTGCAACTTCATGTGGAATCTGACTGAGCAGTATGTCTATTTTTATTAGTAAAACTAATAATTAGATTTTTTTGGTTACACTTTATTTTGTATTAAGCAGACCGTTAGAAAAGTTTGTTCAATAGTCAATTAATGAATCACATTTATTAAATAATCAACACTCATAAGTTATACAAACATTTAAATTGCATAAAGTAGTTATATATCAAATTTTTAATAACAGAATTATGTTTCTACTCCAATTTGTTGGTTAAATATGAACATTTAAATGACTGTAATAACTTGTTTCATGACAGATTTATTCAAACACATAATATTGAGGACAATACTAACAGGATAAGTAAAAGTAGAATGAATATGTAATACAGTAGTTATATTTAGCAAAATGCCCCTCTCTAGAGTTATTTTTCTAGCTAACTAATGAGATATGGTCATCGAATGGCTTTCTGAGGTAAATAATAGTAAGCAACATTTTTAAAAGCTTGTTTGATACAATTCAGTACATTACACGGTTTCTTTCAACATACCTTCTGGTGTTGCTGTAACCAGTAGTAAAAAGGAAGAGATGATCAGCTCATGGGTCAGACTTTGTTTCATATTAAAAGTAACAAAGCAATTTAGCTTATTGCAATTAGGCTATTGGATGGTGAGCTACAAATGTTTATTGAAGCTTTGTTTACATAACAGAAAACAAAATAGCTTAAAATATCAAATTTTACATTTAAGAATCCATATCAGTAAAAACTGAGAAATCAATATTATTGTCAACAGTAGCATCCACACAGCTGATATGTTTACCTGTTGTAGCTTATCTATGTTGTGTGCAAGAACAGTCGAAACGCCCCATCACAGAAGTGCTAATTAAATATCACTGTTTCGGTCAATGATTTTGGCATGAAATCACAAATTGCTGTTTTGATCTAAACATTTTCGCTAGCTGATTCATGAAGTGAACTAGTATTTGGAATTTTTAGAGTGAACACACTACTCGCACCATTTATACAATGAAACGTCATAGAATAGTGAGATGCAACATGTTAAATTATGCTAGCACTGTGTTAAAACATGCAAGCAACATGCTAATTCAAGTTATCAATGTGTTAAAACATGATAACCACATGCCATTTCATGTTAGAAACACGCCTCCTTGCTAAAACATGTTAAGATCTCTTAGAAAATTTTATTGACTGAGTAAAATCTTCAAATTTCAAGCTTTTGAAAGATATTTCAAACTTTCTGACTAGGCTTTGTCAATCCAACATCTAAGTTTTTCATCAAATTTTACTCGTATTGTATTCTATTAACAATTGTCTGTTTTTCAGGAATTTGGAAGTGATACAGGCGGCATTGAGCTACCGGGTAAGTCTACTTTTCCATATTCACTATAAAAATCTAAGTCCATGTTTTAAAACACACTAACTGTGAGCTAGCATAAACTTAATGTGATAAAAATCAACTCACATCATTAGAACTGAAACTCATTTTGCCTTTTTTTCCACACAGTTCTCCAGACAGCAAATCTATCAAATGCTGACTTCCATTGCAACGTCAGCCGCCACAACTGCAATTGATTTAATGCCAAAACTATCTGGAATAGTGGGCATGAATCCATCTGCAGTTGTGAACTCAAACAGGCCATTAACATCAGAAATGCCAGCGATCCTGAAGATGGAACAGCTTCCATATGTGTATCCACTTGAATCTCTTTTTGGGATCACGGTGGATGGTCTCCTCAGCAGCGGTGAATGTGATTTCAGCGACTCTCTGGGTGAAGACAATCCGCGTTCCTCTGAACTCGCTGGCATTGTGGTGGAGGAAGTTTGTCATCGGGTGAATGTGGTGATGCACGACAACATGCTGAAGATCAACGCAGCCTCGTCACCATGCTTCGTTTTCTTCCGTCCGGATGATTCCTGCACTAATATTGGGGAATTACTGATTAGTGAGGTCATCCGAAAGCTGAGTGTTTTGCATTTCCACATCTCCCGCACAGTGGCCACAACAGCCATCGCCACGGTCCTTGCGGCAATAGAGGGCAAACTCCTGTGTGCTCTCAGAACGAGCCATACGGTGGAGACCGCAAGGAATGTGATTGACTACATTGTGGAGGATGTCATTCAGGCATGGTCAAAGAATCCTACTGCAGTGTCCAGAACATGGGAAAGTGGGCCTGTCAAAGTTCTGCGGCCGACTTTTGAGTCATCTGAAGGTGGACTGTCGCTTGTCCTGCAGGAGTCAGATCAACCCTCGGGCAGTGACGGGCCAAAGATCACCACCTTATTTGACTCACTGATGACCGCCCTCTGTATGTCGAAGTGTAACGGTCACTTCAGCCAGCAGGACAACAGTTACGCAGCCTCAGAACGTCTGCATCAAAGGCTCGCAGATTTAATGAACTGCGTCCTAAGAAGCGAGATGTCGCAGGCAGAGAGCGTCTCGGAGGAGATCAGAATGACAGCTAAAGATTTCCTCCATTATTTTGTGGAGGAACTCGTGCAGTGTCTTTTTGTGTCCTCCAGATTCCCCCATCCTGCGACACTCCCTGAAAATACTCCAGTGATGCCCTTCATCATCAAAGAAGAGGATTTCGGTCTGACAGTGGTGGATCATCTGACAGAGTTGGTGGTCAGTCAAGTTTTTGACTTGCTGACAAAGAAATTTCCACCGATTGAACAGTTGGAAACACCGATTGAAGTGCACAGTCAGGCTGTGTCAGTACAGGAGGATCTACCAAAACTGACCTTCAGAAATAAGTTAAAGATGATGAAGTCGAACATCTTTAAAAAGGTAATTTCTCCTCTGTATAAGTGTTCAATATTCTACCCAATACCTGCACTTACTTATTGAAATGAATGAATTGTTTAATAATGAGTGTCATTTGTTTGCAGATTAAGAATCCCTTCAGATCCAAAAAGGACAAGAACAAGGGTGATAGTGAGGAAAAAGCAGCTCAAAAATCTGACAAGAAGTTGTCATTTTTAGGGTGGACGATTCCCTTCTCCCTAAAATTAAAGTTTCGTGTCTAACATCGGACTGCACTACATCCTGCCCAGGCAAGATGTTTGTGGACTTCAGCTCTGCTTTCAACACCATGATCCCGGAGTGGAGTCATTCAGGTTCCTGGGCACCACCATCTCTCAGGACCTGAAGTGGGACAATCAGATCAACTTCATTGTAAAAAAGACAGAGCCAGCAAATCAGACATAAGAAGACTGCAACGGACTGTCAGCTGAAAGGATGATTTGTGTGTACCTGCCCAACCTTCAGGACTTGTACTCCTTCAGAGTGAAGAAATGGGCAGGTAACATCATCATAGACCCCTCTCTCCCCAGATACAACCTGTTTGCACTTCTCAACTCAGGCAGACGTTTTCCCCCAATGTTATCTCCAGCTTAAACAATTCACACAGCAATTACTACCCATTTCTATAATTCAAGTCTGAATTCAGCCACATAAAAATTTCCCAAATGCAAAATCCAAGCTGCTGGGTTCATGGGCAACAGCTGGACTATTTTTAAAAGAAACGTGACACGCCTATCTGCACAACTCTTCAAAGTCTAAACAATGAAAAGAACTCCACAAAAGACAAAAAGTTATTTTTCCACGAGGAAGAGTCCCCTGAAAATGTGTGGACAGACACAAATGGAGAAACTACATCGCCCTTTTAGCCAAACCAGAAAAAAATGTTGGAGTACACGACGTTCAATCAGCGAAAACAAGCGTTGACTAATGGCAACAGACAGCGTTTGACAAAACCCAACAAAGTGTCTATTGCTGTTGGTCGATATCTGTTGTTGCAGTGTGAATTGGCCTTAACAAGCGAGGAATAAACCTATTTCTCCATACTCCAATGCCAAATAAAAGTACAATTTAATAAAAAATACATTTAAAATTTTCCATAACAAAGACTGAAAATTACTGGACTGAACTAGGTGGAAGTGTTGTCTGAATTTGATTTATAAATAATTTGTTATCCATAAAAAATAAATCTGTTTATCATAAAATTATGAAATTTCTGTAAGATAAAACCATTTTTTATCGATTTATTCCCATGTATGTGGGTAGGGCACTCTTTTAAAGTCCAATATACCTAAAATTACAGCCAGCAAGAACTCTTAGTGGTAAGATAAAATGTTTTGTGAATACGGCCCCTAATGAACATCTCTTTTTTTCCGTGGACTTCATTATTACAAGACATTTTCCAAAATGTACATACATAATTACGAAAATACACATTTCAGATATTGATACAATAGTTTAAATATTACATACACAAAATATTCATTACGTTATATAATTATCACCTTGTTTTTAAACATTGTCTTGAATTTACAAAGTGAAATACACTTAGTTCCTTATCACAATTATTCCATAGGTCTACCCAGACATACATCTATTTCCTGTATTTGTTCTTGCCCTCTCAGTTTATACTGATTTTCTCTTATTTCAAACAGCCTCTATATACAATTTGGAATTAAATTATTATACCTTATACATAGTCTGTGCAATATAAAAATCCACTAGATCAACACATTTTAAAGCATGTAATTTATTAAACAATTTGTTGGTTCACAACAGCCAACATTTTAAAACAACTTGCAAACTTAAAATCACCTCTGTTCAGAAAATTGCAAACATGACAATGACCATACAGTGTGAAGTTGAATATAAAAAAGTCCCTAAACTTAAACATAGGCACTGCTCATACCTTTAATTTGTTTTGTCTTCTGAGTCTTTGGTAGACTCGCTTTTTTGAGTCTAGCTCCATGATCACTTTCTGGAACACTTCAAATGTGTAACAGAGCTCTTGTGCTAAGGTAAGATTCATCTTGTAACGGTAGTACCCCCCCCCCAAAAAAACTTTTCCAATTCAACTTAAATGAACTAATTGTTTAACCCAGGATAACTCAAATAACTCAAACCACCAGTTACACAATTATATGCAAAAACATTATATTGGAATTCACCACAAAAAGACTACACAAAATGCAATTCTATCAATTTGTAATGTGCAATACCAGAAATGAAGATACACTTTCACAGAGAGGATCACGGCAATTACAAAAAGACACACACAAAAAAAAAAGGTCATTTGATGTAGTTCATCATAGAATTATTAGTCCATAGGGTTAAGAGTTCATGTCTCAAAACCAAAAAGGAAAAAGCAAAAAGTTGACAAACACTTTTGTAATTTCTAATAATCAAACACCCAAAGTTTCAATAATCAAACTATTCAAAAAATAAACAAACAACATCAAATGAAAAAACTATTCAGAAGCAAAAATTTACCCCAGAAAGAAAACAAAAACAAGTAAAGCTTTAAAGAAAGACAATTACTGTGTGTGTGTCTGTATGTCTGAGTGATATAGGGGAGCTTTTGAAAGTTTTAAGTACGTTTAAATGCGTCAGTTGGTAGGAACTGAGGTGGGTCTCGGCAGTTAAAACCCCCACATAAATCGGCAGTCGACGTCGTTGAGGGCGTTGCGATGGTGCAGCAGTCAATTCTTTATCCGAGAAACTGGAAACAGTCGGAAGCGACAGAAACCGGCAGCCTCCTCTCCATATCGGGCAACGCGCTGCAGACAGCGCCAGTGACGAAGGATCAAGCGAGCTCAATAGATGAACACTGAAGCGACAGGAACCAGCAGCTGTAGTCATCCGTGCCAGGGAGATCCATCACAACGGCATGTGCATTATTAAACGTAGCAAACTGCCGTGCACATAATTTAAACAGCCAGTGTCTCGACTCAGCCTCTATTGTTGGTCGCCCTCCCACTGCAACGCAACACTTCACTCACGACTTCCTGTTGTTACTCCTTCCACTTCCTCTTTTATCCAGGAATTCCTGTTCAATTATCCGCCCCTTTCTCCTAATTGGCTATAACATCCATCCATTTTAAAAGTGCGGTTTATCCCAAAACCGTCACAATCTGTAACATCTGCAAGTTCGTGTAGATGCCAAAAATGGTCTTCTTGATCTCCACCACAGTACTAGTCAGCCTTCTTTCAGGGAATAAAAATAAACAATTAAATTCTATCTTTCACTCAATAAGTGTTGATATTTGCCAGTTTTATCATTGAATCCAGCAAGGCATATTGCAGCTGAGATGTTTTAAGAGTTCTTCTTGAACCATCCTCTTTCTTTAAAACTGGATTAACAAAGACAGATAGCCCTTCAAGTGGCACTAAAACAATCAAATTGATCAAAAAGCGATGGAGCAGCTGTCAATGTAGGATGCAGGAATGGTGTGTCAGCCCAACTTTTAAAGGACATTCCTCACCTTATATTAATTCACTGTGCCGCTCATCACTGGGTGCTTGGTGTTATGTAAGCGATTAAAGAAGATTGCAACATGGCTTAACCTCAGGGGCCGTATTCACAAACCATTTTATCGTACAACTGAGAGTTCTCCTAAATAGTAGGTCTTAGTAAAGGTTTGTCTCATCAGCTTTTTGAATAGGTTTTAAGAGAAAACTCTTAGCTTAAGACTTCTCTCCATTCCTTAGCTAAGAGTGAGGGTGGGGTTGACCTCGTTGGATTATGTTGATGATCTTGGGCACTCAGACACCAGCATAACAGGGCTGGAGGGGTGCATTGATCCTGCAATGTAGTTGCTGAATGAAATTGGCGGGTAAGGCTACTGTTTCTACTGTTTCACAGGTTTTAGGAGCTAGTTTTAATGCTAATGGTTTTGTGGAAAAAAAAAAGTCCAGGGAGCTCCGGCTAATTGCTCAAAGGCTGCCATATGTGCATTGTGCAACAAGTGATGAATCCTTTTCAGCAGTGTCTCAAATTTAAATGGAAATCATGGACCTTATTTAGTTTTTTTTTTTTTTGTTTTAGATTGTGACAATTACCCCATCTTTGTGGCCCATTTTGAAGACTTGCTGAGTGTGGGAAAGAACCCTAAACCACGATCGACAGTTGTAGGATGGACAAAGCAAGTTACAAACTACTTGCGCAACATCAACAATGTCTTGTTCCTATGCTTCATGTGTGACAAATTATGCAAGGAGTTCCAAGAGAAAAAGGAAAGAAAGACAGAAAAGACAACGGCTGCTTCCGAAACCGCCTACTTCTCTACTATTTAGTAGGGGAAAAGCAGTAGGCGAGCGAATAAGTATGCCAGAAGCAAAAGTAATCATAAATAAATAGTCGAGAAGTTCCCGGATGGCCTACTGCTTCCGCCTAGATTTTTGAGTGGTCATCCGATACTTTTCTATCCCAGGAGGCCACGGGAGAGGATCATAAAGAAGAAGAAGAAGATACGTTTTGTGCGATAGGTGGCGGTAATGCACTTAAATGTCTGCGATCTGCCGTAAAGCAAGAAGAAGGATGGCTGAAAAGATAGACGCGGGTGTTTTCAAATGTGAGTATTACAAACCAAAAAACACGGTTCCTTGTTTTAAATTCACATTTGTTGAATTACAGTAGAGCAAATAGTTGAAACTAAAGGCGCTAAATGGTATAGTATTATTGTGATTTTGCTGTTGAACATGTTTTATTATGTATAGCTAACAGGGGAGCTCCAGTAATGTACATCTTAAATACGATTACTAAATGATTATTTAATATCTTGTAGGAAAATCATCGATATGAATTTCATATGAGTATGTCTATTACGTCCTCATATGAAGTAGACATCTGAGTGATGTACATGCTAGTGTGTAACTTAGTACAATTCACTGTTGTCAGCACAGTTTGCAATAGATGAATGAAAGTAATGTAAATAAATTTCCATAAAGTAACTAAATATAAGCAATCTATTTTATTTGTCCACTAGTTCTGTTGAAAAATTTAGGAACATTCGTGTTGGATAAAAAGTTACTTAACACATCAACAACTACCTCAACATTTAAATGTAGTATTGAGCACACAAATCTCAGAGATAGCATGAATCTTGTATGGATGTTACAGGGACAGTGAGCACACACATGTGCTTATCCGGTGGAGAGTGGCTAATGAAGCCCTCTTCACCAAAAAGCGGAACGCTTCCATCAAAGGCTTTAAGTGAGTATACTACAAAAGTCAATAAAAAGTCTATTTAAATTGTAACTTGTAGTTTATTTCAATTATTGTAATTTCAAACAGTCCTTACAGCACTTGATTACACCTTGATTCTTGATTTCTGTTATTTGCTGCAGATCATTTATGGCCAAGCAGAACCTGCAAGGCAGAGTGACAGCAGCATTTGTAAAAAAAAAAAAAAAAAAAAAAAAAAAAAATGGGAAAACCTCAAACAAAAATATAAAGTAAGATCATTTTGTTACTTGTAATACAGAAATCAAATGATATTGTACTGTTAAAATCACAGCTTTTGTATTATGTTTGTGCATTTTTTGAAGGATCTGAAATCTCCACAAACCGGTGTGAGCACTGGGGATGGAGAACCCACAGCAGCATCCTGGAAATGGTTCAGTGCCATGGATGAGGCAATTGGGGGGAGACCCTCCATCACTCCACCTGCCCTTATTGCCTCATCTGGCCCAGTTGAGGCTGTGAGTTCTTCATCCTCAGTGAGTTCAGAGCCAACGAGGGCTAAAAGAAAAAAGCCCGACGACCTCCAAGACCTAATCAAACAGATGGAGGAGAGGGAAGCGGAGAGAGAGCGGGAAGCTGCTGAGTGGGAGGAGAGACGGTGGAGAGAAATGGAGGAGAAGGAGGACAGAAGAGAAAGACAGCGACAAGCAAGAGAGGATGGATTATGGATGGCAAAGACAGGCAAAGATAGGCACGGTGGTCAGCTGCTTCATTGAAATAAAATTGCAGTATTGGCACAGCTCTGTTGAGATGGCAGTTGGATGTGGGGTTGTCCGCCTGCAAATATGATATAGCTTGTTAGAATAATACATTTGAATAAAGATTTTTTTCATGTGTTGTTGACTTGTATTTATTTGTTTTATTCATTTGTTTACTCATTTTTGTTTGTTCATCTTGTTTTCAGTTAATGCATGAATTAAAATAATTATATTTAATTTTTTAACTGAAAATTGATGTATTCACATTGGCTGCATGTGTTTACTATTCATGCATAAAATGTCATGACAATTAAATTTACATTTGGCTTATTTTACACAAATATATTTTCTTACTGAAATGATATGTAATGTAATTAAGTATTGGTCAGCATTTATCAACATTACAGTGCAATCATTCAGGGCTAATGTTAATTTTAGCAATTCGTACTTACACTTTTAGAGTACAAAATCATTTTTCGGCAAAGGCGAGATCTTCGAGCGGCTGCCCGACGTCTCCTTTTTTCAAACATTTTAAGTGCAACCATTTTAAGTGCAAACATTTTGGCAGATGTTACAGAAAACGTACAAGGTTTTTTATTGTTATCCAGCTACTGATGAAATCAATCAGGTGTTAGTGCACCTGTCGGTCATCTCTTTTAAATTGTTGCGCTTGTGATAATGTCGTAGATCACATGATAACGTCAACATGGCGGATTATATCCGGATCTTGCATACTCAACGAGATTTGGCTGTTAAGTACCTACTCTTTTAGCGCTCGTTAAGTAAGTACTTAATGAAATTAAGTAACTACTCATTGAGTAGGCGATTTCGGACACAGCCAACCACTATCTGTCAAGCTATCAAGAGCATTGACAAATGCTTGTGGAACATGACAGCCCTAAAAGCAAAAATGTGCCCATAAATTAGTCATTTTTATGAGCCAGTGAGAAAGATAGGGAGTACAAAGGAGTGAAGTTTTCTGGTACCTCACCGGATTTGCCATTTTGAATCCAAAATGCCAGCGTTGAGGCATGAATACAGTTCAAGGAGAATGGTTAGGAAGGTGTCAGAGCACTTCAGTGGTCTTCTGTCTCGGGAGGGAATTTGCACTGTCTGACTTCCAAAGTTTTGAGACATTTGCCAGGGGCAGATCAGTTATCCTTATGAGGGACACATGTTTTGAATGTCCTGATGTCAGGTGTGTAGAATCTAAAATGCCAGCGCTGAGGTATCTCGAACAAGCATATCAACAGACTCGCGCTTTCTTAAGTTACTCGTTCTCGCGAGGTTGCTGTGCTGCATGGTCTTGAAAGCTTTTCATTTGCATGCGTTTTTAAGCATTCCGTTTTTGTATTGACTGCTCCGAGACACAAATGGTTGAGGAACCAAATGCAGTGTTTTACTGAAAGGATAATACACAATTTTAGTCCAAAGACAGGCAGTCCAAACAATAACAAACACAGAACAAGGCAGGGTACATGAGCAAAGAGTAATCCAGGATACATGAATACGGAACCCATGAATCATGCGAATTCACTGAGATTGCCCCCCAGCGGCAGAACATTAAAGTGTCTGTCTATTACCTTAGTATTAAGTGTCTAAAAGTGTCCATTACCTGATCTCTGATGAGTTTTACACATTTCTAGACGTCTTAATGAGGTATTTGTATAATTTGTAGTAGGAATAATAGTAGTTAATAGTCTCTGTTTAGCTGAACTATCCATAGAATAATCAAAACAAGCCCTGAAAATTGATCAAATAATACATATTATTAGGGCTGGGTATTGAGACAATTTTCATGATTCGATTAGATTACTATTCACATGCTTGCAATTCGATTATTTTTGGATGTAGTATTTCAGTTAACGTACATGGCAAATTTCCTAGAGGAAAAAAAAAAAATCTCTCAACTAATGCTGTAAACTATACATGGGAGTCAGTTGGTACTATAATAATATTGAAGGTTAAATGAACTTATTTATATACAAACACTTACATTACACTCAACAATATTTTTATTATAAATAAAGTTTAGAATTACATAATATTTCTACTCCAATTCGTTCTTTGAAATATAAACATTTAAATTGTGGCTGCATTAAATATTTTGAGAACATTAAAGGTGCCCTCGAATGAAAAATTGAATTTATCTTGGCATAGTTAAATAACAAGAGTTCAGTACATGGAAATGACATACAGTGAGTCTCAAACACCATTGTTTCCTCCTTATATAAATCTCATTTGTTTAAAAAACCTCTGAAGAAAAGGCGAATCTCAACATAATACTGACTGTTACGTTACAGTCGGGATCATTAATATGTACGCCCCCAATATTTGCATATGACAGCCCATGTTCCCAACATTATGAAAGGCATTAGACAAGGGCAGCCAGTATTAATGTCTGGAGCTGCACACAGCTGAATCATCAGACTAGGTAAGCAAGCAAGAACAATAGCAAAAATGGCAGATGGAGCAATAATAACTGACATAATCCATGATAGCATGATATTTTTAGTGATATTTGTAAATTGTCTTTCTAAATGTTTCATTAGCAAGTTGCTAATGTACTGTTAAATGTGGTTAAAGTTACCATCGTTTCCTACTGTATTCACGGAGACAAGACTGTTTTCATTTTCAAACTCTTGCAGTCTGTATAATTCATAAACACAACTTCATTCTTTATAAATCTCTCCAACAGTGTAGCATTAGCCGTTAGCCACGGACCACAGCCTCAAATTCATTCAGAATCAAATGTAAACAATAGAACAATACTCACATAATCTGACGCATGCATGACGAACACTTTGTAAAGATCCATTTGAGGGTTATATTAGCTGTGTAAACTTTGTTTATGCACTGTTCAAGGCAAGTGCGAGCTCCGGGGGCGTGGAGCACGAGAATTAAAGGGCCAGTAGCCCTGAATCGGCTCATTTATAATGATGCCCCAAAATAGGCAGTTAAAAAAAATGAATAAAAAAAAAAATCTATGGGGTATTTTGAGCTGAAACTTCACAGACACCTTAGACTTATATTACATCTTTTTAAAAAAAGTTCTAGGGCACCTTTTAAAATGAATATGTAACAGTGTATATATATATATCAGAATGTTGCTTTCTAGAGTTTATTTTTCTATCTGACTAATGAGTTTATGGTCACTGAATATGTTTTTCTGTGGTAAATGTGACGTTATGTGACATTGTTTACAAGCGGTTTTATTGATGTCTTTCCGAGGTTGAACCACAGATTGAGCGATTACATGAGACATGATATGGATTTCGGTAAGTTGTACTGTATATTTTAACATACCTTCAGATGTTTATTTTGTGCTGTAACTGGTATTAAAGCGGAGGAGAGGATGATCACATGCACTTCTCTTTATCTGAGGCGCTAAAGCGATCTAAAGCCAAAACGGTATTTATTTTTTGAATCTCATAATAAGATGGATGTCATTTGAAATCTGAGACTTTGCTTCATATCAGAAGTAACAAAGCACAAAGATTATTTCGATTTATTGGATGGGAGGCACACTACATGTTTTGTTAATCCATCAACTGTAAACAGACTAGACTAATCGATTCTTGGAAATTAAGAATCAATATCAGTTCGTAAAAATGAGAATCAATTAAAATCAAGAAATTATATATATATATATATATATATATATATATATATATATATTGTTGGGGAAAAATTTAATATGCCAATATCTGCTTCAAGCTATGCAAAACACCTCTCTGAGCTCAACAGACACAGTGTCTGCTGAAATCCAGGGGGGTAACGGTGAGACACCCAAACTGAGAGCTTTCCCGAACCTAGGGTATCGGATAATTTAAATAAGTTCAAAGACAGAAGGGGAAGCCATTTGTGTATGTGTATTGTCACTAGCCATTTGTGTATGTGTATTGTCACTAGCCATTTGTGTATGTGTATTGTCACTTTTACCCTGTATGGAAAAGTACTGAGAAGAGTTGCTCAAACATTGGGGGTATAAATGTTTGTGGGTTCTCTTGTGTCCTTAGTTCACACTCGGGGCAGACATTGTATGGTTGTGTCGACTGTGGACTCTTTCTTGCAAGAAATAAAATCTTTATAAAGTGAATTCTCATAAGGTTTGTCTCTTACTAGTGATGTCAGCTAATTAATTTTTGCCGCAACAATTTTGGTGTCAGAAGTGGGATTCCTTGGACGGACCTACTGGACCTGGGCAGCACCGGTGACCTGCAATCCTGACCCAAGTCAGCCCTAACCCCGTTTAGATTCAGGGACGAGGGGCCGGTGCTGTGTATGTCCGGGAGGACGACCACTGGAATCAAGAGAAAAGAACCCGAGACGGCAACGGGAGCTGCTGGTAAGAGACAAACTTGGAAAATTCAGGGGGAGATTTTTTTTTTTAAATAGAATTTGGTTAAATTGAAAATTGAATTGATAGGGATAAACCATAAGGGGAGTCTGAATCTGTGGCAAATGCAGCGTGCTGATGTTTTTTACGAGGTAAAAAAAAAAAAAAAAAAAAAAAAACTGAAATCACGTGGGCGAATAAGAGGGACTGAGTTGTGTGCGGTCCGGGGACTAGAGGGACTGAGTTGTGTGCGGTCCGGGGACTGAGTTGTGTGCGGTCCCAAATAGGGCGCTATTGAGAGCGTCCGCCCGGCTGATCTTGGGTGAAGAGATCAGATCTGTACGGAGACGTCCAACAGATTAATAGCGCGCGCGCGAAAAGCCACAGAATCAGACTGCCAATATGGGGAAATCCCAAAGCAAGCTAGCTGAATACGAGACACCGGTATTTTGTCAAATGAGAAAATTATATGGCCAAAGATGCATGCAAGATATAGAAAAGTTGATCAAATATCATGATTTCCCAAAAGAAGGAACACTTAGTAGTACAAGGTTGAAAATGGTAAAATTGTCGATCGAAGAAGGGAGTGACATAACGAAGGGTTGTGCTAAAAAACATGTATGTGGGAAATGTGAGAAAACAATTAATTGCTGGGTGGAAGAGGCAGATAATAGGGAAAGAAGAATGTTGAAAAAAGAAAAGAAAAATGAAGAAAAGGCGACTGAGCCTCCACAGAATGAGATTACTATTACTAACACATCTTATGCTTGTGCTTTTCCACATGAAACACCGCCGAGCTACACAATTTATCCCAATGCGGAGCTCCAAGGCCTGAAAGTGGACCCCGACCTCGACTGCTCTCCGTTTCCACCAAACCAACCAATTCTACCAGCCAAACCAACTCCAGCTCCCCAGCAGAGAGACGGGGGAGCATGCGCCGCTGAGATGAGAGAAGAGAGAGCACGCACAGCTGAACGGTCAACAGAAGGAGGAGCATGCGCAGCCGAGCCAACAGCAGAGGGGGCGCACGCAGCTGAAAGCTTCCGGGGCAAAGAAACACTGCCGTCCGGAAGGAGAAAGAGACTAGTGATCTGGAAGACAAAGCAAAGAAAGAAAGGTGTGCAATCATGTTTTACGTTCCAACACACATGCACGAGCCAGAATGCTGGAGTCAGACGGGGACTTCGATCTGAATCCTGATACCCTCACAGAGAGCGACGAGGAAGAGGAAGAGGAAGATTTTGAGATCCAGAGTCCGAAGAAAACAAAGAACTGGGACAGAACTGCGAAGGAAGAGCGGGTGAGCATCACAGCACCCATGGTGGAAGTTATGGGAACAAATTCAATAGAATTAGTATACCGCCCTTGGAATTTAACCGACATGAAAGAGGCGATGGCCCACCTGCCGAATCCCGACGACGCAGGGGACCGTTTCGCCACCGAACTGATGACGTTCTGCCAAGAGTTCAGCCCGACACTAAATGAACTGAAAAGAATCATGATGGCAAAGCTGGGAGGAATGAACTGGCACAAGATCAGCGCAGAATTACCAGCAGCAGATCACAGACGAAGTCACGTTAACTGGTATCATGCTTCACACGACGGATATCGAGCAGCTGTGACGGGACTGACTGAGACTGTGAGGAGAGCATTTCCAGCGCGCATCGACATGTCCAGAGTGAGCCACTGCCGTCAAGAACCAGGTGAGAGCGTTCAAGTTTATTATGAGCGACTCTACAGTGTGTTTTGCAAGCACAGCGGGTTAAAGGAACCAGCAGATCGTGGCGACAGACCAACCACGTGGGAAAGTTGTTTGGCGAATAGTCTTTTGAATGGACTGAGACCTGAGATTTCCCAAGCCGTGAAACACAGCTATATTGAATGGACTGAAGGACGAGTAAGCACCATCATGAAACATGCCTTGCACGCGGAAGATGAGCTGAGGGCAAAGAAGGAAAGGTCAAGAATAAAAGAATTGCAGTTGGCAGCCGTGCAAAGACCGCAAAGATTCAGCGGGAACATATGGGGACACAATTCAGATAAAAATGGCTGTTATCTGTGCGGAGCTGATGACCACATTGTTCGTGAGTGCACGAGATGCAAGAAGTGCAAAATGGATGGACATTGGGCAATAAACTGCCCTGAACTGCGAAAGGCTGACTGAGGAAAAAGGATGCGGAGAGCAGGAGGAGATCGGGTGGACCACGGCCAAGGATGCAAAAACCGCCGCAAAGGGAAGTACACATTTACTAATATCAAACACACACACAAACGCACCCACACCTGAACACATGCACTGATAATGCAATGAAAAAAAAAAAAAAAAAAAAAAGAAAGAAAAGCTTGCACCTCCTTGTGTGTTTCTGAAACAAACAGAGAAGATTTTGACAAATGTTTGATTATGTATAGCAGTAAGGGATTTTTAAACATGCCTGAATATCCCCTGCTAGTTGAAGGGACAATGATTTCATTTTTGGTAGACTCAGGGGCGACCCGATCTGTTTTGCGATCATGTGACTTGCCATGTGAACCAGCGCTAACAAACAAAACGCATGGTTCTTTGTCTGTATCAGGACATTATATAACAGAACTGTTCACTGTGCCACTAAAGTGTGAGACGGAAGGGGGCCACATGCTGAAGCATGCATTTTTTTTAACTTAAAAAAAAAAAAAAACATGCCCAGTACCCGTTCTGGACCAAGATTTAATGTGCAAATTAAATTTGGTAATGGTTGCAGATCCCTCGGGCATTGTAGTGAGAGAGGGTGAGCAAATGTATTTGAAAACAGAACCAAAAATGGGTTTACAAATGGCACATAACCAAAACTGAGTGGCCAAAAACAATCTGTGAATTGGGGAAAAATAGAACGCTGTCATTTGGTACAGATTTTATGATGCCTGACAATTTGCATTGCACGTCACGTCGCAACAGAACGAGATACTATGGAGGAGGAAAAAAAAAAAAAAAAAATGGGTTCATGTCTTCTGTTCTTTTGCAGCTACATGGAGACAGAATGCGACCAGTGGGTTATTTCTCTGGCAAATTAGATCCAGTAGCAGCAGGCCTGCCGCACTGTCTGAGGGTCGTGGCAGCTGCTGAACAGGCTGTGATGGCCTCTAGAGAATTTGTGGGGTATTCTGACATGACATTAATGGTTTCGCATGCCGTTTCCATGATTTTGCAGAAACAGAAGACATCACATTTGTCAACAGCACGATGGCTGAGGTATCACACAATTTTGCTGGATATGCCAAACATCACGGTCAAGCGTTGCACAGTGCTGAATCCTGCCACTCTCTTTCTAAAAGAGGAGGATGGGGAGGAACATCATTGCTGTTTGACTGCACTCAAACAGATATGTACCCCGCGCCCTGACATTTCGGACACACTGCTCGAAAACAGTGAGCATATCCTGTTTGTGGATGGCTCTGCATTCAGAGATCCACAGACAGGCCTGAACAAAGTTGGTTACGCAGTGACCACTGAATTCGAAACATTGACATCTGGCACATTGCCATCAAATTTTTTTTAGCTCAAGCGGCGGAGCTCGTAGCCCTAGGAGAAGCATGCTAGCTTATGGAGGGTAAAAGTGTAGCGATTTACACAGATTCACGATACGCGTTCGGGGTTGAGAATGATTTTGGGGCTTTATGGAAACATATAAAAAAAAAAAAAAATTTGAAATCTGATGGCCGGCCAATTCTAAATGCTTCTCTTGTGTCTACTCTTCTAGACACAATTCTCTTGCCAAAACAACTTGCTATCTGTAAATGCGCAGCGCATACTAAAAACAAAGATTTCATTTCAACAGGAAACACAAGAGCAGATATGGCTGCGAAGGCCGCGGCAGCACAGCAGTCAAAGGAACCAGAATGTATTTTATTATCTGAAACTAACACAAATGCTTTGACTTCCTTACAGAGTATGCAGGCATTTGCTACAGTAGCGGAGAAGAACCTGTGGAGACGTTGTGGCTGCAAACTTGAGAATGATGTGTGGATGAACGTGGATGGCAAGCCTTGTTTACCCTTGTCTATAAATATATCAAAACAGTTGTTCTCGTCTATTAAAACATGTAAATATTAAAGCGTCTGTTTCCATGGTTTCTACAAAACAAAACCGGAAACCGAGGGTAACACGGGTATGACGCCATTGATAGGTGACTCCTCACACATCCCGGAGCCTTGGTTAAAATTGCAATTTTCTTATGATTTACAAATAGTTGGAAATATTTGGGATATTTTACTGCAAAAATATTACATATTGCACCTTTAATTCTCAGTCAGGGAGTGCAAAAAACTACTAGTAAAAAAACAGGCGCAGGAAGTGGCTCCTGTTTGTTGTGCAATGTAATTTTTTATTTTTTTTTTAATTTAGTACTTTATTTTTGTAATAAAATACTTGCTAAACCCGAGTGAGGCCAGCTTCAGTGAGGTGCAGACATATGCTGTCTTCAAGTGCTATCAGAAATATCCTACTTCCCAGTTCTGTAGTCATGATTACGAGCTAATTGACTTTAGAGTGTGTTGATAGGCATTTTTACCTAGGAAAGTCGTATTTACAATAATTCTGATGGCGAAGGCAGTATTAAGTCTGATTTATACTTTTGCATTAAAGGTGCCCTCGAATGAAAAATGTTATTTATATTGGCATAGTTGAATAACAAGAGTTCAGTACATGGAAATGACATACAGTGAGTCTCAAACTCCATTGTTTCCTCCTTCATATATAAATCTCAGTTGTTTAAAAGACTTCCGGAAAACACTCGGATCTCAACATAACACCGACTGTTGCGTAACAGTCGGGATCATTAATATGTATGACCCCAATATTTGCATAATGCCAGCCCATTCGACGCATTAGACAAGGAAAGGCAGTATTAACGTCTGGATCTGTGCATAGACTAGGTAAGCAAGCAAGAACAACAGCGAAAAATGGCAGATGGAGCGATAATAACTGACATGATCCATGATATCATGATATTTTTAGTGATATTTGTAAATTGTCTTTCTATATACTGTTAAATGTGGTTAAAGTTACCATCATTTCTTACTGTATTCACAGAGACGAGAGTCCTTGCTATTTTCATTTTTAAACATGTGCAGTCTGTATAATGCATAAACACATCTTCATTCTTTATAAATGTCTCCAACAGTGTAGCATTAGCCGTTAGCCACAGAGCATAGCATCAAACTCACACAGAATCAAACGTAACCATCTAAATAAATACTTTACTCACATAATTTGAAGCATGCATGACGAACATCTTGTAAAGATCCATTCAAGGCTTATATTAGCTGTGTAAACTTTGTTCATGCGATGTATATAGTCGAGAGCTGGTGGGGCAGAGGGAACGCATCTCTTAAAGGGGCCGTGCTGAAAAAATCAGTGTATAGTTAATGATGCCCCAAAATAGGCAGCTAAAAAAATTAATAAAAAAAAAATCTATGGGGTATTTTGAGCTGAAACTTCACAGACACATTCAGGAGACACCTAGGACTTTTATTACATCTTGTAAAAAAACAATCTAGGGCACCTTTAAAACTGCACTGTAGTCGGTTTTCATTTATACTTTTGCCTCATTGTCCAAGTTGATGTGCAACATGCAGAATGCTAGCAGGCAGTGTCACGATAGCCTCACAATAGAGCCGATGTGCTCATTTTTTCCTCGTATTTCTGACCATTTTTAAAGCGAGTGCTTTGTTCGAATGTTTATCTCCATCCAGGTTCATAAAAATCTTCTGGACTACCTCAAAAGTGTAGCAGAGGTCAGCAGAGTAGCTTCAGCAACAGGTTTGTTCTTGCTTGATCATTATTCCAGTTTGGTTGAGCTTCTGCTTATGTTCGCTGATGATCAAGTTTTTGTGTGTTATGTGTGTATATGAGTAAGAGCCCAAATTAAATCTGTTCATCATATAAAGTGATGAAGTCTCTCCAGAAAATGTGGACTAAACCGCTCAATTCATATGAATTAGTTTTACAATCTCTTTGATCTAAACAACCTTTATCACCTATAAGATTGGACATTGAAAACGTAGCCGTGAAGTCGGACACTTTCTGCTTTTCATACTGATGCTCACATAGTGTTTGCGTACTTTATCCCAGACAAAGTGGATTAGATGCCATATTTGTATATCCATATTTAAACACGTTATGAAGTCAAATATCTATCTTCTGCCAGACCACCTTCCATATTCAATGTACCCAAAAAGTGTAAACATCTTGCAGTTCACAAAGCTTACGTTATGTCATGTGCCTTCCCTATTAAACTTATGGAAAAAGTGTAATTTACACAACACCAGTTTACACTTTCTTCGTAACTTGTATATGGAAGGCGGTCTGGCGGAAGCTTGATATTTGACTTCATAACTTGTTAAATATGGAAACTTACGGAACGAACGCAGTGCCAGTTTTGTTTTTTCCATAAATAAAATAAGGAAGGCGTAGGACATACAACGTAAGCTTTTTGAAGAAAACAGAAGTGCGGTTTTGGCGGAAGCATGTGCAAGGTGATCATTTGTTTATATAAAGCATATACATTGACCAATCGTTTTGCTAGATAAGACCCTTATTCCTGGTATCTGGTATCGTTTGAAGCTCTTTGAAGCTGCACTGAAACTGTAACTTCAATGGCTTCCAAACTTCAACTGATTGGAGGTCATTGTAGTTCACTATAAGGAAAATAATCCTGGAATGTTTTCATCAAAAACCTTAATTTCTTTACGACTGAAGAAAGAAAGACATGAACATCTTGGATGACATGGGGTGAGTAATTTTTTTGTGAACTAATACTTTAACCCTCCGGAGCTACTTGGAGCAGAATAGGGACTTTCTTCAGCTCATACTCATGACCCCTAGTCACTGCCATTATAAAGCTTGGATGCATCAGGATATTTATTAATATTTCTGCAATTATGTTCATCTGAAAGAAGAAAGTCATATACACCTAGGATGGCTTGAGGGTGAGTAAAGCTTGGGCTAATTTTCATTTCAAAGTGAACTAATCCTTTAAGCATTATATAATGTTTGTTAAGGATTTCTTGACGAAAGATATTATAAAGTGTTACTGAGTCTGGTGCAAGTGTCACGTGGCAGAAGAACATACTTGCATGAGTGCCTGATATTAATAAAAGATTTTACTTTCATTCATTGTCACAGGCCAAGACACATTATCACCTCATGAAGTGATTCAACATACATAGTTTTTCTTTTTTTATTATATTCATTAAAAATGAAGTGAATGTTAACAAGCATTCAAAGAGTACATCATGACATGGTAAATTATTTTTGATGCATGAGAAACTTTTTAGAATTCCTCTCAGGCATGAAAATAATGATGTAACATTTAGGTGCAAAAATACACAAAAGTACTCCATAACTAGAAGCTAAAATGGCAAATATCTCCACAGCTACAGTAAATTTCCCAGGAGAACTCACATAAGCTGGGATAAAGGTGATCCAAACAGCACAGAATATGAGCATACTGAATGTGATGAATTTGGCTTCATTAAAATTGTCAGGCAATTTTCGGGCTAAAAAAGCCAGGATGAAGCAGAAGGCAGCTAAGCAGCCAATGTAACCCAACACACAACAGAAAAGTGCGACTGAACCCAGGTGACATTCTAAAATGATCCGGTCGCGGTACAGCCAGGTGTTCTTCACTGGATATGGCGGTGCTGTGACAAGCCAAGCCACACAAACCCCACCCTGCAGGACCGAACAAAAGAACACACCCAGTCTCTGCTGAGGGGGGCGAAACCAACGCGCAGTGTTGTTACCAGGCAACGTGGCTTTAAAGGCCATAAGCACCACTAGAGTCTTACTGAGGAGACAGGAGAGGCAGAGAGCAAAGGTCAAGCCAAAAGCAGTCCGTCTAAGAGGGCATGCCCAGCGTGATGGCTGACCCAGAAAGGTTAGTGCACATATGAAGCAGAGAGTGAGAGAAATCAGCAACAGAAAGCTCAGTTCTGAATTATTCGCCCGAACCAGAGGTGTGTCACGATGGCGAAAGAAGATTGCAGCAACTGTCATTGCAGCAACAGCACCCAGAATGGCTATAGCTGCCAGGATCATGCCAAAAGCCTCTGAGTAGGATAGGAACTCGATCTGCTTAGGAACACAAAGGTTGCGACGTTGATTGGACCAAAAGTCTTCTGGGCAAAGCATACATTCAGGTTGATCTAAATGGATGCATAAACACACAAAAAAGGACATTAAAGGGTTAGTTCAACCAAAAATTAAAATTCGTCATTATAGGATTAGTTCTTGTTTTTTTTTTTTCATCAGTTGAAAAGAAATTAAGGTTAAAGTTGGTTGAAGGTCAAAATTACAGTTTCAGAGCAGCTTCAAAGGGCTTTAAACAATACCAGACGAGGAATAAGGGTCTTATCTAGCGAAACGATCGGTTATTTTTCGAAAAAAATGTAAATGTATATGCTTTATACAAACAAATGATCGCCTTCCAAGTGGTTTTGTCAAAACCGCACTTTCATATTCTTCAAAAAGCTTACGCTGTACTTCCTATGCCTTCCCTATTCTACTTACAGAAAGGTGTAGGACATACAGCATAAGCTTTTTGAAGAATGCGAAATACCTTGTCTGGTATCGTTTAAAGCCCTTTGAAGCTGCACTGAAACTGTAATTTTGACCTCCAACCATTTGGTGCCCATTGAAGTCCACTATAAGGAGAATAATCCTGAAATGTTTTCATCAAAAACCTTTATTTCTTTTTGACTGAAGAAAGAAAGACATGAAAATCTTAGATGATATGGGGGTAAGCAAATTATGGAAAATTTTTATTTTAAATTGAACTAATCCTTTATTTACTCAACTTTATGTTGTTCCACACCGTAAGACATGAATTAAGATGTTCTTGATGAAATCTGATGGCTCAATGAGGCCTCTATTGAGAGCAAGATAATTAACATTTCCAGATGCCCAGAAAGCTACTAAAGACATATTTAAAACAGTTCATGTGACTGTAGTGGTTCAACCTTAACATTACAAAGCGACAAGAATACTTTTTGTGCGCCAAAAAAAAACAAAATAATGACTTTTCAACATATATAGTTATGGCCGATTTCAAAACACTGCTTCATGAAGCTTTACAAATCTTTTGTTTCAAACGTGATTTCAGTAAACAAGGCTTTGTTGCGTCATAAAAACTTCAAAATGTTTCAAAATGTCAATGGTTCACATGACTTTGGCAGTTTGACGCTCCAAACCACCGATTCGAAACAAAAGATTTGTGAAGCTTCATGAAGCAGTGTTTGAAAAGTCATTATTTTGTTTTTTTGGCACACAAAAAGTAACGTTAAGGTTGAACCACTGTACTCACATGAACTGTTTTAAATATGTTTTTAGTAACTTTCTGGACATTGAAAGAGTGAATTATCTTGCTGGCAATAGAGGACTCACTGAACCATTGCATTTCATCAAAAATATCTTAATTTGTGTTCCAAAGATGAACAAAGGTCTTACAGATTTGGAACGACATGAGGGTGAATAATTAATGACAGAATTTTCAGTTTTGGGTGAACTAACCCTTTAACCTAAACTTCATTCAAGGGAAAGATGTTTTAATGGTGATTTGTAATAAATTGTTTAAAAAAGTCATTGTGTGTGTGATAATACCAGTTGTATTGCTGATGCTGCCCTCTGCACAAAGCACACAGTCATAGCAGCACACAGGCTGACCCTCTCGTGTAACCTTTCTGTATCCCTGTGGACAACTAGCAGAGCACACAGACACTGGTATCTGTAAGAGAGAGAGAGACAAGGCATTATAATGAAAACCTTTCTGTGATTATATAGTCACTACCCAATAATAATAATAATATAAAATAATTGATTAAAAAAAAGTATTTGAAGAACCGATACAAAATGTACATCACCTTTGATAAAATCTCTGCTAAATGTTATTATCAAACACTGTTGTCCATTCAGAAAAATTAATTTTGATTATCAGTAACCAAGAAAGTGAATACATAATTTTACCTTCTTAGTTCCTCCATGCCAGATGATTTTGTCCTGATTCAGCACTAACTGCTGTGCTGTCGAAAGAGAGGAGTCAAAGCGACCCACTGTAACATACTGTACCGGACCCTCATCCGACTCTCTCTGCCAGTTCACGATGTCGTATGATCCGGCAGGATCTCCGTTCTTATCAAAGTGGATCAAATCTCCAAACATGTTTGTGTAGTTCACTTTCCTCAGAACCTCAACAACCTGGAGATCATTAATGCACAGATAATGTTACTATTAAAGACAAGAATATGGCTTAAAAAAGCATATATTGCTGTACCTGCCATGGCTGTAGGTTATGAATATCCGGGCACTGCTGCATCAAGGCAGACCCTTTCTCTCTTTGACACAGAAGCAGGTTATGCAGTGCATGTGCCACAGCGTAAACAACCTTATGCATGTTGTATG
Source organism: Chanodichthys erythropterus (assembly GCF_024489055.1). NCBI lineage: Eukaryota > Metazoa > Chordata > Actinopteri > Cypriniformes > Xenocyprididae > Chanodichthys > Chanodichthys erythropterus. The sequence continues at coordinate 43,656,018 of NC_090228.1, read as the reverse complement.
TCACCCTGAGCTCTGACACATCATTGTAGATACTGTGAATATCCTGGACTCTCTCCGTGCCAGTACAGCTATGGCTGTAGTGCACTTGTTCAGTTGTGGAGGGAGCAGGAAGTCTTGTGTTTATTGAGCACTGGAACTGTGTTTCCCAGAACTCCCTTGCAAATGCATTGTAAGGCTCAGCCAGGGGCTGTACGCTTTCAAGGAATTGTTTGAAGCCGGGTATCTCAGCTCGGCGGATGGCGAAGCCAATGGTGCCACTTAGTGAGGGGTAGTTCTCTTTAGTGGAGATGAGAGTGGAAGTCACCCAAGCTTCACTGGCCACCCATTGCTTCCCAGTCACATTCTGCCGAATTATTTCATCCACTACTGGCTTGATGTCCTCCTCGATGGCAAAAACCACCAAAACACGTGCTGTGGAATCTCGAATGGTCTTGACGATATCCTGCAGCTGTTGTTGAGTTGGCAGTTTGGGTATGATTACTCGATAAGCCACGCACACCCCCAACTGTGTCACAGCAGTGGTGAACAGATCAATGCCTGTGCGCCCATAAGCGTCATCAGCTCCCATTGTGCCCACCCAAGTCCAACTGAAGTGCTTCACCAGACGAGCAAGAGCGTTGGCCTGATAAACATCACTGGGAATTGTGCGAAAGAAGTAAGGGAACTGGTGCTTGTCACTTAGGCAAGCACATGAGGCAAAATAACTCACCTGAAGCAAAGATGAGGACAGAGATTCAGACAAAGCGTATACAAATACAGAACAATTTTGTCTTGCTGATCTGCCCTCACCAGCGGGATGCGGAACAGGTTGAGTACTCTGGAGATGGCCATTGACAGGGTGGATCCAGAGTCCCCAATAATGATGGGGATGCTCGGGGAGGAGCATTCCCCCGAAGTGCTACTCTTCATGGGTTGAGAGACTACAGACAATGCAGTCCTCAGAGACAGAGCAGTCAGCCCACATGTGTCATACAGCCTGTAGCCCAGTGTGATGTTTGGCAGAAGGGTAGGGTCTCGGTTTATCTCCTCAATGAAAAAGATCATCGACTGAGACCAGCGGAACACTCGCATGTTAAACCTGGAAGAAAGGTCCTCAAAAATAGATTATACAAGGACAGGCTGATACAAAATCTGAACATTTAGTCTCTAAACAAAATGTGTTAAGGATATCAGTACATATTCCAACATTGATGCAATAAACTCTAAAATAAACAATAATCAGCTTTGCAGGCTGATTTTTTCCGTTACCCCCTACATTTCCTTTGGTCTGGTGGACTTCTAAAGTTCAGCTCCTGGTCGACGCCTTTGGAGTGGATGGGAAACATCCCAGCCAGAACTACATGGCCCTCCTTATAGACAACTGTTGAGTCTAGGTCCTTCCAGAGTTTACAGTCTGCCTCTGAGTTGCTTTGAATTGGGTAGAGAAAAGAAAATACCAAATGTACAACCTGGAGGACTGGCATCTTCATCTCGATCTCTGCACTGTGTTCTTCTAAGCCACAACTGGAAACTGGGGATCTGGGTGAAGGACTTTATAGAGGTGATGTACTGAAGATGCTCTCTACAGGGACATGAAATGAGGACACACACACACATGCACACTAATATGGACAAAGCCATATGAACACACAATATACATGTGTTAGTGTAATATCGAAGCGTCAATTCAACCTATTCATAAAAAGGATACCAAATAAAATAAAGAGCCTCTGGTTGAATCTCTTCAAAACAGGTTTATTTCAGTTCATATTTCTATTTCATATTCAATAAAAGAACAAGAAAGGACAGTCCCTGAAACAGAGGGTTTGTGACATTCAGAAACAATATGAGAATTTAAAAAAAAGTTTCTTTAAATGAAAATGAAAATTTAAAAAAAATTTCAGGAAGCCATCTTTGCCATTCTTCAATTAATTTATTTTAGACTGTACTAATGTTGACCTTGTTAAGCTCAATATTTTAAAACTATTATGAGAGAAAATCACGGATCATATTTTGACACACACATTGGGTTTACATTTTTTTATGAAGACATTCTTTAGACATATAATGCTTTTCATTTACAAACTGTATATTATATCTCCTACCCATTACATTTTCCTCATTTTTAATTTTTCAAAAAACATCACTTTGTATGATTTATACGCTGTTTTCCTCATGGGGACCAAAAAATGTCCCGACAAGGATTTTGGATTGGGATGCACCAATAGCAATACCAATATTGGTATTGGGCCCAATACTGTGCTTGTGTACTCGTAGCCTACTTTTTAAAGGGTTAGTTCACACAAAAATGAAAATTCTGTCATTAATTACTCACCCTCATGTTGTTTCCACACCGTAAGACCTTCGTTCATCTTCGGAACACAAATTAAGATTTTTTTTGATTAAATCAGATTCCTCAATGAGGCCTGCATGTTAATTTACACTTTCAAACACCCAGAAAGGTTCTAAAGACATATTTAAACAGTTCATGTGACTGCAGTGGTTCAACCTATTGCTATGGAGCGACGAAAATACCTTTTGTATGCCAAAAAAATTTTTAAAAAATAACGACTTTATTCAACAATATCTAGTGATGAGCGATTTCAAAACACTGTTTCGTGAAGCTTTGAAGCTTCACAAATCATTTGTTTTGAATCAGTGGTTTGGAGAGTGTATAAAACTGCCAAAGTCAGGTGAACCATTGAAATTTTGAAATGTTTCAAAACCTCGTTTACTGAAATCACGTGACTTTGGCAGTTTGATACACGCTCTGAACCACTGACTCAAAACAAAAGATTCGTAAATCTTCAGCAACTAGATATTGTTGGATAAAGTCGTTATGTTGTTTTTTTTTTGGCGTACAGAAAGTATTCTCGTCGCTTCATAACATTAAGGTTGAACCACTGCAGTCACTGTTTTACATATGTCTTTAGTAGTGTCATGATCACCGTCTGTTCCTGTCACTGTTCCTGGACTACATCTCCCATCATCCTCTCTGTCACTCACCTGCACACACTTCACACTAATCACTGATCACCACACCAGCTGCAGCTCATTACCTGGACTATAAAGGACTTCCACACACACCACCTCACCGCGAAGTATTGTTTAACTGTTGTTGCAATTCCGAGCGTTTCCCTGTATTCCCTGTCTGCCTGTTCCTTGTTGCCGTTACTGCCTGTTTCCTGTTTTTTGACCCATTGCTGCCTGTCCTGATCTTTGCCTGTCCCTTGACTACGATTCTGCCTGTTCCTCACTGTTCCTGTTTGTTCCTGTTTTGACCCTGCCTGTACGACCACTCTACTTTAATAAACGCTGCACTTGGATCTCCAGCCTGAGCCTCCCATTCACAACAGAATACTTCGCCCCACCCGGATCCAGCAGCTTTTCCGAGCGTGTCCAGTCTCAACATGGACCCAGCGGTGCGATTGGTCAGCCTTCGCCAAGGTACTCGTACCCTTGAGGTGCACATTCAGAACTTTTTAGATATCGCTCATTTGTCTGATCTGCCGGACTGTGCCCTCATTGACTTTTTTTGTTATGGGTTAAACGAACCACTAAAGAACAATTTAATCACCAACGGTCCCCGAGAATCGTTCGGTGAATTTCTGGACTTTGCCCTGTTAACAGTTGGTTCACGTTTTACCGTGGGTGTCGCGGAGGATTCCGACACCACGGTGCATCCCGTAATAGCAGCCAAGCCCGAGAACACACACAAAATGGCGGCCTCTACCACGAGTCACGTCGCCGCTGATCGCCCAGAGCAACGTCACGCCGCCGCTGATCGCCCAGAGCAACGTCACGCCGCCGCTGATCGCCCAGAGCAACGTCACGTCTCTAGATCAGTCAGGGAGCGGAGAGGACTGCGTTGCAGTGTGGCAGATCCACCGATGACTTCAGCTCGAGCGGCTGGCATCCCTAAGCATCCACCAGCCACTTCACCCTCAAGCCCGCCGGCCGCTTCGCTCTCAAGGCCGCCCGTTGCAACGCTCTCAAGCTCGCCCGTTGCAACGCTCTCAAGCTCGCCCGTTGCAACGCTCTCAAGCTCGCCCGTTGCAACGCTCTCAAGCTCGCCCGTTGCAACGCTCTCAAGCTCGCCCGTTGCAACGCTCTCAAGCTCGCCCGTTTCAACGCTCTCAAGCTCGCCCGTTTCAACGCTCTCAAGCTCGCCCGTTTCAACGCTCTCAAGCTCGCCCGTTTCAACGCTCTCAAGCTCGCCCGTTTCAACGCTCTCAAGCTCGCCCGTTTCAACGCTCTCAAGCTCGCCCGTTTCAACGCTCTCAAGTGAGTCTGTTTCAACGCTCTCAAGCGAGTCTGTTTCAACGCTCTCAAGTTCGCCGGTATCCATGGACTCGAGTGCTCTGGACGCGATGGACGAAAAGACTGCTTTGCCAGTGCCCACGGGCAAGATGGCCGCCCCTGCGGTGCGTAAGGATGCAGGGGACGTTCCAGCCACTGAGTTCGCTCCAGAATCCACTCCAACCGGTGAACCATCACCTCACCCTCGGAAGAGGAGGAGAAGGAGGAAGAAGGCTTCTTTCTTTCCTCAAGGCTCAGAAGCCTTTCAAGAGGCCGTTGGGGGTCCAGAGACTACTCCAGAGGTTTCTCCCACTGCGCCCAGGTGTCTCGCTCTGCCGGCGCCACTCGTGCTCCTCGCCCTGCCGGCGCCACCCGTGCTCCTCGCCCTGCCGGCGCCACCCGAGCTCCTCGCCCTGCCGGCGCCACCCGAGCTCCTCGCCCTGCCGGCGCCACCCGAGCTCCTCGCCCTGCCGGCGCCACCCGAGCTTCCAGCTCTGCCGGCGCCATTCAGGCGTCTTGCCCTGCCGGCTTCACCCACACGCCTGGCCCTGCCGGCGCCACCCGAAATCCTTGCCCACGAACCTGCGACGGGCCCTGCTGAAATCCCCAAGAACTTTTTGGGGGGGGGCAGTATACCTAGGGGTGGGGAGCTAGTGGGTGGGGAGCTAGTGGGTGGGGAGCTAGTGGGTGGGGAGCTAGTGGGTGGGGACCCTGCCCAGTCACTGTTGTCAGGGCCATTTATGGACTGTAGCCCACTTGGGCCATTCATGGACTCATTGCTGCGGCTGCCCGAGCCACCTGACCTGCCGTGGTTGCCCGAGCCACCTGACCTGCCGTGGTCACCCGAGCCACCTGATCTACCGTGGCCGTCCGAGTCACCTGACCGGCTGTGGTTGCCTGAACCATCCGACCTACTGTGGCTGCCCAGGCCATCTGACCTGCCATGGCCGCCTGAGCCACCTGACCCACCGTGGCTGCCTGAATCCCTGGGGCTGCATTGGAGATTCCGTCCCCGTCTGCCGTTAAACCTCCAATGCACCCACACCCCCCTCCCTAGCTGTTCCTTCACGTCGCGAGGACGCGCCTTCCGGGAGGGGGGCATTATGTCATGATCACCGTCTGTTCCTGTCACTGTTCCTGGACTACATCTCCCATCATCCTCTCTGTCACTCACCTGCACACACTTCACACTAATCACTGATCACCACACCAGCTGCAGCTCATTACCTGGACTATAAAGGACTTCCACACACACCACCTCACCGCGAAGTATTGTTTAACTGTTGTTGCAATTCCGAGCGTTTCCCTGTATTCCCTGTCTGCCTGTTCCTTGTTGCCGTTACTGCCTGTTTCCTGTTTTTTGACCCATTGCTGCCTGTCCTGATCTTTGCCTGTCCCTTGACTACGATTCTGCCTGTTCCTCACTGTTCCTGTTTGTTCCTGTTTTGACCCTGCCTGTACGACCACTCTACTTTAATAAACGCTGCACTTGGATCTCCAGCCTGAGCCTCCCATTCACAACAAGTAGCTTTCTGGGCATCTGAAAGTGTTAATTATCTTGCTGGCAATGGAGGCCTCACTGAGCCATCAGATTTAATCAAAAATATCTTAATTTATGTTACAAAGATGAACGAAGGTCTTACAGGTGTGAAACAACATAAGGGTGAGTTTGACTGAATTTTCATTTTTGGGTGAAGTAACCCTTTAAAATGCTCCGATACCAACAACCGATACTATGCAGCGTGTGTAGTACAGTGCTTGAGACAAAGAAAGAACGACAACAGCTCTAAATTTGCCTTGTGCTAAATGAAAGATAAAATATGATAGAGCAAAAGAATGAACAGAGGCTCATAAAATACATTTCAACAGGCTTAACTAAGCATGAAAATAACAGAACAGAAACAAATTAAATTAATGAATATGAATATGTTTCTCTACCTAATTACAAATGCTGTAAAAATACATATCGGCAAGTACCAAAAACTAAAGTATCTGTATCAGCCTCATTCTGGAAAAAGTGGCATTGTGCATCCTTAATTTCAGATATTGCCATCTTTGTGGGGACATTTTGTCAACATAATGTAGGGTTTATCTGATCCACACACATATACACACACAGTTCAGGTATACCCCATATATTATGGGGACAAAATCTCCCCACAGAGTGTTTCATCCAAAATCTTTGTCCTTGTGGGGACATATTTCGGTCCTCATGAGGAAAGCAGCTTTTAAACCAAACTAAGTGATGTTTTTTGAAAATCTGAAAATGAAAAATGCAGAAAGTTTTCTGTGATGGGTAGGTTTAGGGGTAGGATTAGGGTTAGGGGATAGAATACAGTTTGTACAGTATAAATATGTGTCACTATAATGGAAACCCAATGTGTGTGTGCGTGTGCGCAGGGCAACCACATATTTAGCATGGCGTGTAATAGTTTAAGAACAGAAAACTTTTTTGACTACTACTCTGACTATGGGAGAGGCAACATTCCCTTATAAATTCCTTATATTCCCTTAACATTTAATCAGGATTATTTTCAAATAAAGGGACTAAATTAAAAAAAAATCATTGCTTCCTGAGAATGATCCAATGAAATTCATAATGTTTCCAGTGTTGTGAAATTATCTTTCCTTAGGGACTAGAGTGTCTACTTCTCTTTTCCCCTGATGACGAAGAAGTGGCAGATATGATCAATCTTATTATACACGTGTGGCTGAAGTGGGTTAAATCATTAGTGTGCAGTTGTTATTGCAGCGTTCAATGAGTGGAAGAGAATGGATGATTACATGCTCAGCTTTTATGGCACATGGTTTTTTATGCTCAGGGGAAATAAAATGGTTCCCTTTCACTATTGAGGACAGAATGAATTATGACAGAACAAAAAAGGATGGGATCTTACAACTAGAGGGTAAAAACATGGGTTGGAAAGATTTAGACTTTGGGTTCAAATATTAATACTATTGTTTCAATCATGTTTTATGTGGAAGGTTTATCATGAATGCTGGTGAACTTGATTTTGATAAAATAAGCTTTAATTGTAATAAACAGTGCAACATTCATATTTAAAGGACATAACAATTGTTTATTTTATGAAACAAAACCACAAAAAGCAATTTAAAACTGGTGAAAATCAAGAACACAAACTTTTAATCAATAAGCATGTCAATATTTCCTTTCTGAATTAGATTTGGACATCAAATATCTCTTTGTATTTTTCTCAGGTTTAAGCAGAATGATGTAACATTTTGGGGTGAATATACACAGCAGAAGGCCATAACTGGAGGCCAGAATGGCAAAAATCTCCACGGCCACAGTATACTTCCCCGGTGAGCTGACGTACGCCGGCACAAATGCAATCCACACGGCACAGAAGATCAGCATGCTGAAAGTAATGAATTTAGCCTCATTGAAATTATCTGGGAGCTTTCGAGCAAAGAAGGCCAGCAGGAAGCAGACAGCTGCAAGCAGGCCAATGTAGCCCAGCACCAGGGAGAAGGCCAACGGAGAGCCCACATCACACAAAAGAATAATCCGGGCAGTTTCACGAGTCATGAGCTTACGCGGGACAGGAGGTGCCACACTCAGCCATGTGCAGCAAATCACCAATTGCACAGCCGTGCACAAGAAGATAATGCCACGCTGCTGTAGAGGGCCGAACCATTTCATGACATTAGTGCCAGGTAGTGTGGCTCTGAAAGCCATGAGTACCACCATAGTCTTCCCAAGGATGCAGGACAGACAGAGGGAGAATGCAATACCAAATGCAGTGTGGCGAAGCCCACATGACCAGGATGTGGGCTGCCCAATAAATGCTAGTGCACACAAAAAACAAAGCCACAGTGAGCTAAGAATGAGGAAACTGAGCTCCGAGTTGTTAGCTTTGACTAAAGGTGTGTGGCGTTTAAGGACAAATATCAGAGCAACTGCGAGTGTGAAACAGGATCCCAGCAGAGCCACAGCCAGCAGAGTGATGCCCATGGTATCGTTGTAGGAAAGGAACTCCACCAGCTTCGGGATGCAGGTGTCTCGTCTAGTATTGGACCAGAACTCAGGCAGGCACTTTTCACACTCTAAGGCATCTGATGAATAAAAGTAGAAGATAATCTTTCCTCTACGATAAATACAGTAGTCAACATTTGAAGTGGACCAAAAAAGTTGTCCTAAGAAGAAGGTTTTAGGACAACCTTGATGAAAGGGTTTGGTCCATTTCAAATGTTGACTAGTGTCAACTGTGCACAGTAGCAAAATACATTAAAACAATTCTAAATTAGTCCTCGAACATCAGCAGGACAGAGTTGATTTAGGACAGGGGTCTGTCCTGCAGAGTTTAGCTCCAACACATCTGCTTGAAAGTTTCTTCTATGCCTAGCGAGACCTTGATGTTGATGAGCTGGTTCAGGTGTTTAATTGGGGTTGGAGCTAAACTTTGCAGGACAGTGGTCCTTGGCCTCCATGAACAAGTTTGGAGACCTCTGATTTAGGACATACCTGTCTGATTGCTAACCTCCCCAGCTGCACAGATAATGCAATCAAAGCAGCAGAGAGGAAAGTTTGGCCTTGTAGCTTTTCTAGTCCCTGGAGGACAGCTGGTGCTGCAGACGGATGTAGGGACCTGCAATTCAGAGAAAGGACAAACTACAGAGATACTCATCATAAAGTTATGCACAAGTACCCAGCAAACACAAGAGCTATAGGGAGGAAAAGCAAACAAAATTGTAAAATATAATTCACACTGGAGCATTACTTGTCTCTGGTTTCCATTCCAGATTATGTTTTTCTCTTCAATCACTAGTTTAGGCTGCATCGTTTCATCAAATCTCCCCACAGTGGCGTACCGCACCTCTCCATTGCCAATGAGCTGCCAGTTGATGAGATCATACATGGCCACAGGATCTCCATTTCTGTCAAACTTGGTCTCCTCACCAAAGTCATTAGTAAAGTGGATATGCTTTAAATAATCCAGGAGCTTCATGTGTATGAGTGATTGGATAAGACACAAAGAGTGGATAAAAGAAAGGCAAAACATAAAAAGGGAACAGTTGTAACATCTGTTTAAACGTCATTATCTAAACTAAAGAACATCTTTTACCTGCCATGGCTGTATGCTGCTGGAGTTGGGGCACGATCCCCCAGCAAAAGGTCCTTTGCCAGGTTCACAGTGCAGCATTGAATCCAGAGCGTGTGCAATGGCGTACACTGCCTTATAAACATTATAAGAGATTCTGAGCTGAGATACATCCGAGTAGATGTTGCCTGTATTGGCAAGTACTTCAGAGCCATTACAGGGGGGTCTAATTGAGGTGCTTGTGCCTAGAGAGCACTTAAACATCTCCTGCCAAAACTGCTCAACAAATGGGTCCTGCGGGTATTTGGAGGGATGTAGCCGTAGCAGGAAAGGCTGCAGGAGAGGTATATCAGCCCTGCGGATGGCATAGCCCATGGAGCCCTGAAGGATGGAGTGGAATTCAGGAGTGGAGAGGACGGCTGCTGTGATCCAGGCCTCGCTGGCCAACCATTGAATACCAGTGAGGTTTTGCTGAAGGGCCTCCCAGAAGAGAGCTCTTGCATCTTGCTCTAGAGCAAAGACCAGCACCACACGGGTTCCCGTCTCACGGATCCTCTTTACAATCCTGGACATCTCTGTTTGGTCATGGTTTTTTGGGATAATTTCATAAAATGCGATACATGCACCTAGTTTGGTCACCTCATCATTAAAAATTTGAGCACCACCACGGCCATAAGCATCATCCCCTGCAAACGTGCCTATCCAGCTCCAACCAAAGTGTTGCACTAGCTGTGCAAGAGCATCCACTTGGAAAAAGTCACTAGGCATAGTCCTCAGAAATGAAGGAAACTCTAGTTTATTACTGAGACATGCACAGCTTGAGAAATAGCTTACCTAGGGAAAGGAGAGGACATGAGTTCTGAGAGCATAGTATACATGACTGAATGTACCTCTTGAATGTAACTCACCTGTGGAACATGAAAAACACCCAGAAAGCGTGCAACCACTAGGGATAATGTGGATCCTCCATCACCAATGACAACAGGCACCCGGCCTCGGCACTTTGGTTTGCCTGTACCCCCTTCATTCCCATTCATTAGAGCCAAGGCTGTGCGGAGGGCATGAAAAGGGGTACTGCATGAATCATAAATCTTATAACCCAGAGTTAAGTTGGCTAGGAGTCGTTTATCTCTGTTGATCTCCTCTATGGCAAAAATCATTGTCTGCATCCATCGAAAGGTTCGGAAATTAAACCTTTTTGGGACAAAGAGCATTAAATTATCAACAAAATACCATGTTTTAATGTTCATAACATTACAATAATAATATTGTAAGAAAGCTTAACAATATACGTCTGAAATTTCATTAAGAAGCAAAGAATAGAACAAAGAAAACACCATACAATTTCAAAATGTTAAGCATAAATGCAGCATTGTAATATTTTAGGATATTTACAGACTGACCCTGAGCACTGCGTAGGATATGGCTCTTCAGTAAAAGACGGAGGAGATTCCATCACAGTGTCGTGTAGAGAAAAGAGGGCACCGATCATGATGTCTCCTTCACTGGTTAGCACAGGCAGGTCTGAGGTGCTGCGGATGAGTCGACAGGTCTGAAGGAGCTGTGAAGAGATCAAAGTGCTGAAGAACAACACTGTCACACAAACATACACACTATTATATGCCATCCTTTCTCTGTACACTTCACTGCTTGAACCAAATTATACACCACTTTGAAGCTTCATTGCACACAAAGAGGGGTTTCCTACATGATAGGATGCAACTAATATTTACAAAAGCATGAACGCACATTCTAGCACACTCTCGCTAACATAGTGCGCACTAGATTCAACTAAGCCCACCTTTATACTGTACTCAGAAGCAACCTCAAATAAACTTGCATGAACCAACATTTCCTGAGGGAATTTCTCTGTACATGAACAGAACATCACAGAAGAAGATTATTTTTGTATTATAATTTTATTGAGACAATATGAAATAAATGTTTTTTCCAAAATTGTGTGGCTAGTAAACTAATCAATCGAAGACCAAAAAAAGACCAAATTACAGAATAGTCTATATATATATATACAAACACCGATCAGGCATAACATTATGACCACTGACAAGTGAAGTCAGTGAATAACACTGATTATCTCTTAAAGGGTTAGTTCACCCAAAAATGAAAATTCTGTCATTTATTACTTACCCTCATGCCGTTCCACACCCGTAAGACCTTTGTTAATCTTCGGAACACAAATTAAGATATTTTAGTTGAAATCCAATGGCTCCGTGAGGCCTCCATAGGGAGCAATGACATTTCCTCTCTCAAGATCCATAAAGGTACTAAAAACATTTTTAAATCAGTTCATGTGAGTACAGTGGTTCAATATTAATATTATAAGGCCACGAGAATATTTTTGGTGTGCCAAAAAAAACATAATAACGACTTATTTAGTGATGGCCGATTTCAGAACACTGCTTCATGAAGCATCGGAGCATAAATGAATCAGTGTATCGAACTGCTGTTTGGAGCGCCAAAGTCACGTGATTTCAGCCGTTGGCAGTTTGACACGCGATCTGAATTATGATTCAATACACTGATTCATTTATGCTCCGATGCTTCCTGAAGCATTCTTTTGAATTCGGCCATCACTAAATAAGTCGATATTTTGGGTTTTTTTGGCGCTCCAAAAATATTCTCGTCACTTTATAATATTAATATTATAAGAACCACTGTACTCACATGAACTGATTTAAATATGTTTTTATTACATTAATGGATCTTGAGAGAGGAAATGTCATTGCTCTCTATGCAGGCCTCACGGAGCCATCGGATTTCAACTAAAATATCTTAATTAGTGTTCTGAAGATTAACGAAGATCTTATGGGTGTGGAACGGCATGAGGGTGAGTAATAAATGACAGAATTTTCATTTTTGGGTGAACTAACCCTTTAATCACGGCACCAGTTAGTGGGTGGGATATATTAAGCAGCACGTGAACATTTTGTCCTCAAAGTTGATGTGTTAGAAGCAGGAAAATGGGCAAGCTTAAGGATTTAAGCAAGTTTGATAAGGGCCAAATTGTGATGGCTAGATGACTGGGTCAGAACATCTCCAAAACTGCAGCTCTTGTGGGGTGTTCCCGGTCTGCAGTGGTCAGTATCTATCAAAAGTGGTCCAAGGAAGGAACAGTGGTGAACCGGCTACAGGGTAACCAAGGCTCATTGATGCACTTGGGGAGGGAGGAAAGGCTGGCCCGTGTGGTCCGATCCAACAGACGAGCTACTATAGCTCAAATTGCTCAAGAAGGTAATGCTGGTTCTGATGGAAAGGTGTCAGAATACACAGTGCATCACAGTTGCTGACTGGTGTATATATACATATATATATATATATATATATATATATATATATAGAGAGAGAGAGAGAGAGAGAGAGAGAGTGAGAGAGAGAGAGAGATTTTACTTTACAAGGTCGTTCTAAGCCTACCATTTCGATAGAAATTTCGATAGATCTGCTGAATAGCTCATTACAGGTTCTTCTACAGCATTTGGAGGCATTTTATCACAATTACTGCTATGAGCTATGTTCAAACACGGGGGTATACTAAGTGTGCCTCCAGGCTATAGTTTTCATTGTCTTCACACTAATATTACCAAGAGACTGCCACTGCTGTATGCTATGAGCACCTATGATGAGCTCTCCCAGAATCAATTTAGCACTTGAGATTATTGTAAACTGTTAGTGTTGGTTATTACTGAGAGTAATCTTGAAATGGTAAATGAAAGATAGTAGGGTATTATGTTTGTCTATTTGTACCTACTTAACCAAATTTTAGGGACAATATTGTATCATGCAGTTATGTCTGACAAAACCTCCTTTTGGGGACATCTGAGAACACCCCTATTTGGAAGAACTATACATGAATTAAGTATACGGCAAGCGGTGACTTTTTTAACCGGGTATGCTGGGTTGAGTGTCATGTCAAAAAATGTGCCCAGTTCAGATACGCTGGATGGGTTTTTATTATCCCTGCTGAAAAATCTAGCATTGCTGGTCCCCGTCATGAGAAGCGGTTTGCTGGTGGACCAGCATAAGGTATGTTTTGCATGCTGGGATAAGCTTGGGATGCTGGTGTGCTGATGGACCAGCATATGTTGTACTTTGGGTGCTGATATGATTCCAGCAAGACCACAAAAAACCTTGCATATGTGTTAAAAGTTGCAGTCTGTTTGAAGTCACCGTTATGGTGATCAGTGTTTCGATATGCAACATTTAGTTAGTTTGACTATGGTTGAATTAATTCTCTTTCAGCAATTGACTACAATATTTCATGTACCTTTTACTATGTAAATATTTTGGGATCAGAGACTGACAGCTGGATTTTGACATAGGATTTCCCAAAAGACCATTAAAATCTTTAAAAACAGCAACTTTCAATTTTGAGCTTTCATTTTCAATAGCTCTTTCTTAACAACAGGTCTTCTCATAACTGTTGTTATCGAACAAACTGCTTATGATTATGCTGTTATTTGGCATTTTTCTTTGTTTTCATATCTCTAAATGTTTATGTTTTGCAATGTACACAAGCTTTTTTGACTGAAACAGGAAGCATTTATTACATACTTTGTTTTTCCACATTAATTTGATTATTCGCTGTGAAAAAAAATACTTATGATTACTAATTTTAATGTTAGGTGTGATTAATCATGACAAATTACAAAAACCTATGCTGTTTGTGTGGTTTAGGTTGACCCATGCCCTATGACGGTATGGGGACAAAATGTCCCCACAAAGATGGCAATATCCAGAATATTTTTTCTTGTGAGGACATTTTTTGGTCCCCATTAGGAAAAAGACATTTTTTTGAAAATGTAAAAATGCAGAACATTTACTGTGAGGGTTGTGTTTAGGGGTAGGGTTAGGGGCTAGAAAACACAGTTTGCACAGTATAAAAATCATCATGTCTATGGAATGTCTCCATAAAACATGGAATTCCCTATTTGTTTCCTGTGAACATGATTCACCATCCTGTTTTTTTCACATTAAAGGTAAATACACTGATTCACTGTGCTCCGAAGCTTCCTGAAGCAGTGTTATTAAATCTGCCATCACTAAATAAGTTGTTATCTTGTTTTTTTGGTGCACCAAAAATATTCTCGTCTCTTTATAATATTAATATTGAACCACTGTACTCACATGAACTGATTTAAACATGTTTTTAGTACATTAATGAATCTTGAGAGAGGAAATGTCATTGCTCCCTATGGAGGCCTCACGGAGCCATCAGATTTCAACAAAAATATCTTAATTTGTGTTCTGAAGATGTACAAAGGTCTTACGGGTGTGGAACGGCATGAGGGTGAGTAATTAATGACAGAATTTTCATTTTTGGGTGAACTAACTCATTAATCAGATGTTTTAAAATGTTTAAAAATAATATGTCAAAATGGAAATATGTTACAGTTTAGGTACTACTATTGGGAAATACTTATCATGAAGCAAAACAGCAAAAGTCTGTTTCATAACTTTTATTTTTTAAAAACATTAACCTCCAAAAATGTTTTCTCATACTCCGCTAACCAGTACATAATATGTGTGAATTTATTCTGCTACAATAATGATCTCGTGGTGGAGAGCTGCACTTTTCATTTTGTAATGTATTTGGCTAAAATTGAGCTACTAAATGAATTTCTTTAACATTACATATTGACAAAAATTCCAGGATACACGTCAAAATGCATTAAAGGCAGTACTGTTGATAAACCATTTCATGTTCAGTTAAATGAAGCATTTTCTTGACATTTTTGCAATGTCTAACACAAGATCAAAATGAGTTAAACAAAGTAAGTAAAACAAAGACTCAAGCAGCAGCACAGTATTAACCTTGAGCTACTTTAGTCTCTAAGGCAAAGCTACTTTGACAGCCAAAACAAATAGATCAGTCTTGGGGGCAGCCAAATTGTTTGTGAGCCTTTCAGCAACAACAAAACCTGTTAACAAAATGTTATTTGTTCCGTATCTTAATCAGTGTTCACCCAGGGTTGTGATTTAATCAGAAGTAAGAGGTACAAAGCAGTGATGTGGTATAATCACTCAAGCGTTATATGGAAATCAACTTTACTTATCCAATTTATCATTGGCCTTGGTGTAGGACAGGTGTACAGCAGCCTTTCAGGCGTGTACTGACAAGTGACTGTTTGCAATGAAATAAGATCCCAAGGTGTCATTATGGAAAAACAACAATTTGTAGCATTGCATCAAAGTTAATTAACAGATTCACTAAACCGGCTAGACAAATGAGTGATTAGGTAAGTGCTGAAGCTGTCTCGAGGTGTTTGGAGAATTGTTCTTTTCAATGAAAACAATTAATTATTATGAGCTTCTGTGAGAGACTGGACCCAGAGGTACAATTAAAGTGCATGACACGAAAAACCAATAAATTAAATGTATAGTGAACTTGGAAACTTTGAAACAAACAACTCCTTTAATCTTTGTGACAGTTTTTATATTCCTTTTATTTTATAGATCTGTAAGTTTCAAACTTATAGTGAACAAATTTTATATGTATAAAACAGTGTTAATGTCAATGTTACATCTTATATTAATAACTGAAGCCTTTCATTGTTTATTGCAAAAAACTTTAATTTCAGATCTGTACACTCAAAGATTAATAACAGACACATCCCATCTCATATCATATATAATTTAGTTCAGTCACTGTAGTGCTCTTTTACATTCTGAATACATAACATGATTTATTAATATTTTTATTAATGTTTTTGATTGTCAAATATACAGTTACAGTTTGTTTGGCCATATTCTTCAGTATAGTAATGACATTTGTGTACAATATACATAAAAAAATCTGTGTGAGCATTTTCCAACAGAGAGCAAGGAAGATTGCAAGAAAAAACAATTATTGACTTTATGGGCTAGACTAGAGGATATATATAGCCTATATATATATATAAAATTCAGTTAAACATTAGTATTGTCACAGTTCCCGTGTTCCACAGTCCTCGTGTTCTTCACACCTGCACTCACTTCCCTCGTCATCTCCCCATCATCACTTATCGTCACCACCTGGACTTCCTCGTTTGCACTCCCTTTATATATGGACTCACTCCCTTCACTCCTTGTCTGTTCTAAATGTTATTTGATGTGTTGGATGTTGTTTCTCGCTCCTTAATGTTAATAAAGACCCATTTATTGTGGAAGTCCGTGAACGCCTCTTCTCTACAGCAACGACACGTAACAAGTATATAGTCAATTCATCATTTATAAAGCATTAATAGATTTATAAGCATACAGTATCTATAATGTTTAATAATTGTTTTTTAAAACTTTTATAAAATGGTTACCACACAATACAAATATTACGACCAAAAATATATATCAATTCAACTTTCATGAAGTAACAGTGAAACCAGTGCCAAAATACAACAAATAAAATCAGACTGACAAAAATAGTTAACTGACAACTACTAAATATTTTACCCTTGTGAAAAAAAAGTAAGCTAAGTACACTTGCAGCAAGACTAATTATTAGTATATTTCAAGTGTGTTAATGATTAGTTAAAGGGTGCTATTTTGAAACAACTAATTTTGTACTAAGTATATTTAAGTTGAAATTAAGTAGTATTTAAGTATATGTCTGTGTAGGGACTAATTACATGCTTGATTAGTGATATTAAAGTGTACTTAATTTGTGTTATAAGTATATTTTATTTGTTATAAATATACGTTGTATTATAAGTATACTTTTATTTGTGTTATAAGTATACTTTATTTCTGTTATGAGTGCACTTTGTGTTATAAGTACATTACAAAATAATTACGAGTGTCTTCCGAACACACAAGCAATATACACTGAATATATTATTTTACAGGTAATAGTATGCTCAGTACCTTTGGCTTATTCCAAATATTAAACATTACACACTTTGCAGTCAATAACAATACACTTTGTATAATATAGTCAACATTTGAAGCGGATCAAAACCTTCTTCTTAGGACAACTTTGCTGAACTTTTTTGATCCACTTCAAATGTTGACTACTGTACTTTGAATTACATAATCTCACACAATACAGTTGTGCTACTATTTAAATACAGTTTAACACATTTTCCCAAAGTTGAATGCATTTGTTTTCAAGGCCATTAAAATAAATAAAATATAAGAACATCACTAATGAAGAGACATATTTCATTGACAAATCCAAGTTTTTATTTAAACTTCAGCAAAACTTACCATGTTTTTCATTAGAGAAAAAAAAATATTGGACCATGGTGACCCTCTATACACATATACAAATTACACATTATATCCATTTTCTGATGAGCTTCTCATTGTGTCTGATGGCACAATGATGACCGCAGAGACTCGTGAAGAACAGCATCTGTTGACAGAAAGATATAAGACAGCATGTTCAACTCTTTATTCACGTTTACAATAGTCTGTCTAAATCCTACATTGAACCAATAATATTTTTGAACAGTAAATGAGGATTAGCAGCAGGGAACTGTATCAGAATGGCATCTGGATATTTTCGGTAACGTTACATAGTCAAGCAGACACTTTATGAATTAATATCTTACAGAATACGGGTCGATTTGACCAATCATATGAATGTTTTGGTGCTCCATACAAACATGTGCCATAAACCACCGCAGTCAAACACTGCGGTCAAGTGGGCCGCGCGTCGAAAATACACGGTCAAGCCAGCCGCTCTTTTTTTTTTAGTTTGCGCGTCTATTCCTGCACTTACGGTATGGGTGCTGGAAACGGTCTAAATGCATTTAAAGATGGCAGTTTCCTTTATACTCTTGCAGTTAACCGTAAAAAGGGCAATAACATAAAGAGACATCAGATAAGTTATTTTTATATACTTATTTTATTGTAATTTAATGTTTGTATATGCTATATATCATATATTAATGTTAATGTTAATAGTAATGGTAATAATTATGAACCATTTATTAATTTTAATGTTTTATGTATATTATACAGTAATTATTATATAGTATGAATATTAATTAATGTTAATATTAATGTATATAAGTTATATTTTTATATATATATATATATATATATATATATATATAGTAATTAGTACCTTTATAGGTTAGCTCATTTTGTCAACTGATATTTATTCAGGGTCACGCTGGCTATTACCGTACTCTTTTTCATATCATTTTACTGTACAGTTTGGGAGAAAATTAAAGTCAAACTCACCCCCACTATCAAGGTGCATTTTAGCACTTGCACTGTGGCCCATATTCAAACACTCATAAAAATATTTTCTTTATAGGTAAGCTCATTCTGTCAACTGATATTTATTCAGGGTCACGCTGGCTATTACCGTACTTATTTTCATACCATTTTACTGTACAGTTTGGGAGAAAATTAAAGTCAAACTCACCCACAATATCAAAATGCATTTTAGCACTTGCACCGTGGTCCATTTTCAAACACTCATAAAAATCTTTTCTTTATAGGTTAGCTCATTCTGTCAACTGATATTTATTCAGGGTCACACTGGCTATTACTGTACTTATTTTCATATCATTTTACTTTACAGTTTAGGAGAAAATTAATGTTAAACTCACCCACAATATCAAAATGCATTTTAGCACTTGCACCGTGGTCCATTTTCAAACACTCATAAAAATCTTTTTAGTATAGGTTAGCTCATTCTGTCAACTGATATTTATTCAGGGTCACACTGGCTATTACTGTACTTATTTTCATATCATTTTACTTTACAGTTTAGGAGAAAATTAATGTTAAACTCACCCACAATATCAAAGTTCATTTTGTCACTTCCACCGTGGTCCATTTTCAAACACTCATAAAAATATATTTTTTTATAGGTTAGCTCATTCTGTCAACTGATATTTATTCAGGCTCACCCTGGCTATTACTGTACTTATTTTCATATAATTTTACTGTACAGTTTGGGAGAAAATTAAAGTCAAACTCACCTCCACTATCCACCTCGACTTGAATGCACTAAAAGTGCATTCAAGCCCTTGCACCGTGGCTCATTTTCAAACACTCATAAAAATCTTCCCTTTATAGGTTTGCTCATTCTGTCAACTGATATTTATTAAGGGTTACTCTAGCTATTACTGTACTCATATTCGTATCATTTTACTGTACAGTTTGGGAGAAAATTAAAGTCAAACTCACCTATAATATCAAAGTGCATCCAAGCACTTGCACTGTAGCCTATATTCAAACAAACACTCATAAAAATATTTTCTTTATAGGTTAGCTAATTCCTTCAATTGATTGTTATTCAGGGTCACCCTAGATATTACTATACTCGTTGTATCATTTTACTGTACAGTATGGGAGAAACTTAAAGGCAAACTCACCTCCAATATCAAAGTGCATTCTAGCACATATGGCCCAAATTCGAACACTAATAGGTTTGCTCATTCTGGCATATCATTTTACTGTAGAGTTTGGGAGAAAATTAAAGGCAAACTCACCTTCAAACATCAAAAGTCATTCTAGCACTTACATCATGTCTTATTTTCAAACACTCATAAAAATCTTTTCTTGATAGGTTTGCTCATTCTGTCAACTGATATTTATTCAGGGTCAACCTGACTATTACTGTACTTATTGTCATATATTTTTACTGTACAGTTTGGGAGAAAACTAAAGGTGAATTTACCCTAAATATCAAAGTGCCATCTAGTACATCTAGTGCCAACGTATCCCATCAGATGGTTGATGTGCCAATTCATCAAGGGAGTCGCCCATGAGCTGAAGGCTATTCTGCAGTCACACAGGGCCCCAAACCCATCTTGGAGATGTCTGTCATGACCACTTTCCTTCTGGAAACAGAGCCCAGCATTATCCTGTTCTAATAAAAATGGGACGATTTCAAGGGGACCAAGAACACAGTGGTGGCGAACTCTAAGAAGGTGCAGGCCTGTGTGCCACTCACGAGGTGGAACATGTCTTTCAACCAGTGCTGTAGTGGTTGCAAATGGCCTTGCCGCTTCTTACATCTATTCAGGGGAAGAAGACCCCAACTTGAAAAAGGCTGCTATGCTCCCGATTTTCTGTTCTGTTGCAAAAAAGAGAGGGCCGCATCTACAAACTTCATAAAGTTATGCGGAGCTCTAGAGAGTATGAATGGAAGGAATTTAGGAATTCGTATACCACTCCCTCAAAGGCAAATCTCAAGAATGGCCTTTTGTGGGGGGCTTTCTAGATATGAAAGTCAGAGTCTTTCAGATTGACCAATATAAATTAATCTCATGAGGATCCGTTTCAGACCTCACAGATCAAAAATGGGCCTGAGACCACCATCATTCTTTGGAACGAGGAAGTAGCAGCTGTAAAAGCCTGACTCTCTGCATTCTGAGGGAACTATCTCCACATCACCTTTTTCTAGCAGAGACTGCACTTTGGCTTGGAGGACATGAGACCTGTTGCCTGAGACTGAGGAGTAAATCATGCCCAAGAAGTGTGGTGGTCTGCGAGCGAAATGGAGATAGTAGACTCGTTCTGTTATTTCTGATATCCAGCTCGACAGCATGGGGATGGCCTGCCATGCCCGGAGTTGAGTGGCGAATTATTAAAGTGCTACTGGCTGTGTTTCGCACTGAAGCAAGTAAGAGGCACCTGTCACAGCATTGAGAGGAGGGGAATGCTATTTTCGTGAGAATGCCAAAATTTTGCTTGATGTGTTACAGGCTGCATCTCATGCTGGAGTGGGAGAGCGGCACCTGTTATAGCATTGAGAGGAGGAGGAATGTTCTTTTCAATGACATTTGTCTTTTTGATGAACACAAACAGAGTTATATTAAAGGGTTAGTTCACCCAAAAATCACATTTGTTTCATGTCAAATTATGATATTTATGCAAAATCCAAGAGGTTTTTTCATCCTCCATTGAAAGCAACAAAGTTGCAACAGTCAAGGTCCAGAGTAGTAGTAATCTATTACTATTAAGTAGTAATAGCATCAATAAAATTGTCAACATGACTACAGTGTCACATGTCTGCTGTGTTGTGTTTCTTAGTTTGAACAGTCTGTTAATTATGTAATTAGTTTCCTCCAGTGTTCATTTACTCCCTTATTAGTTCCTTTGTTTGACTTCACCACCAGTCCCACTCCAGTGCCAGAGGCCAGCCAACCACCACCAATGATGAACGATGTGACGGAGATGCTATTTGAGCCCACCGCAGACAGTGGAGACCGGCCACCATGAGAGACAAGCCCATACCAATGATAAGGACAGAGTGTTTTGTAGCTCAGACCACCTACAGAGTCTTACCAGGTGTGCAAGCTGGCAACACCATTCTTCACTGAGTTAGTGATTGTGGAGTTTGAGGGCTGGGAAAAAAACTCTGCCCACAACACTACTGCTGTGGAAATGTGTATGTAAAACTCTGGCAAATATTTTGATGAACTGAAGGATTTGTTGAAGTGATCTTGATAGACTTTTTTGGAGAGGTGATTCTACCCTGTATTTCCAATGGGGCGCTATTCTGCCTCCCACCTGCGACTCCACCCTGGGGCCTCTTCCTGTCTGGTCTCTGGTGTACCATCTGTATCTCCAGCACCTGTATCTGTAGTGTCCCTTTTATTTCCTGAATTCCCACCCAGCCTCCCTCTCACACCTCTTCATTCAGCCAGTTCCTCAGCCCCACCATCACCTTCTACATCCTCCACATGCCAGCAAGAGATGCCAAGTGTCTTCAGGCCAACAGCTCCTTCTCGCACAGAAGATCCCGTTTCCACCTCCAGCCTCTGTGCCCACTGCTCTACTTCGGCCCTTCGACACTTCAGATCAACCATTGGCCATATAGCTTATCTGGGTTCCCTCATCCCTCAGGCTCCCCCTTGGTCAAGCATTGACCTGCCTACACCTACAAATCCATCTGGCTCTACCTTCCCCCCAGCTCTGCCTCCATCCTCAGTCCCACCGACTCAGCCTCTGTCCTCAGGATTCCCGGCTCCACCTCGGTCACCGGGACCATCGGCTGCACGTGAGCTCATCAGCTCCATCTGGGTCTCCATCTTCGGTTGCATCTCTGTTGGTTGTCCTCAGGGTGTTGTCTGCCACCAAGTCGACTGGGTGCTGCAAGAGTTAGAATGCACTTATATAGTGGAGTTTTGCCTTTAATTTGATCCAAAAATGTAGAGTAAAATGACATGAAAATAATTACAGTAATAGCTATTGCCATTCTTAGCAAATATCTATTGACAGAATGAGAAAACCTCTAAAGAAAAGATTTTTATGAGTGTTTGAGATCGGGACATTATATGTGCTAGAATGAACTTTAATGGTTGGGGGTGTGTTTAACTTCTCCCAAACTGTACAGTAAATTAATAAAACAATGAGTACAGTAATAGTCAGGTTAACCCTTGTAGTGAACAGCACATTCTAGGGCCCAGTTTATGGCCGGGCCCCTCTCTATCTGTAACAGTGGACAAAGGTTTGCTACATTTTTATTGGATCTTGGTGGCCTAACACATACAAACTGTCCAACGCCATCAGATAAAGATGTAAGGACAACATCCAGATCTCTCTTAGAGGGCAAGAAGAAGACCTCTTGTACCAAGCCTGGGAAGGACAGGACTTCTCATTGGTCCATAGGCAGTTTCAGCCCTTAACCCATCTAGAGACTACTTCCTAAGGTTGGCCACAGACCCGCCATAAAAATTCCTCGGGACCTTAGCAGTAATGGGTGAAACAAAGAGAGATCACAAAGATAAATCCAAATCCATTCAAAACTATGTTTGAAAACCTTAGAACTGATGCAAACTACACATCCATTTCACCAAAATAAGTATTCTCAGTGACAGCTATTTGTAGTGCAACCTCTGATACAAATCCAACTGTTAATGTACAATTGAATGACAGTTCAATCTTTTTCTATCTGTTTAGAATATTGCCAAATGTATTCTGGTGGTGGTTTGGAAAGTGAGAAATGCATTGGTAAACTTTAAAGACACTGTAAAGACACTGTAAAGACTTCCAACTTTGTGCTTTATGCAAATGAGTTCCACAGGAGAATGAAGGGTGGGCCACACTCTGTGTGTCCCCTCTGATGCCAACAGCCAATCACAGCACTCGAATGGAGAAGCACCAAAATGCAATCTCCTCCTCATCAGAAAGGGATAAAGGGTACCCTCTCAACAGACACTCCTTGTTCTGAGTCTCCCATCGGGTGAGACACAACAGATATGCCGTTCTGAGTCTGTCCTGCACGGAGACAGACATTAACAGACACAACACCGTTCTGAGCCTCTGGTCCATCCAGAAGAGACAACAACAGATCCTGTGATCTGAGTCTACAGCTTGTGAGGCAGCAACAGAGACGACCACGTTCTAAGCCTCCAGCTTGTGAGGAAAGAAACATTGACAAACACTACGTTCAGAGTTTCTGTCCATCGAGTAACGACATCTGCAACAAGGTTAAGCTCAGGAGAGCAAACCTTCACTACAAGGTACCTTCGTCTGTGTGTTCCAGATTGTTAAGGACCTTCTGAACCTACACCAGGGCCTCATCTGCATGTTCCAGATTTTAGGACCCTTTGGTGCTTCAGGAGATCAGCATCCCACAGAGCTTAGTGTTCAAGACTGTTGAAACAGATTCTGGCTCCTCTCCCCACTGCATCGTCCCCCAGCACAACCAGTGGAGGACGTCAACGTCGTCGGACTCAACCAAGTGGCACGTAAATATCACTTAACCAAACCTCTTTCCAGAGACCTTGGCATTGTTGTATATTATCAGTATATAATTTCCTAATTTCCATTAGATGTAATATAGCTGATGTTAGTTAATAACAAATAATCTTTCGTTTATTTGTTTGGTGCATAATAAGGTTCTCCACCTTATTATTTTCAGAGAAACACTTTATCTTTCCATAAGATAACGTAACTCTTCCATAGCCACACCCAACTTAATCACTTGTATTCTATGTATCTTCTGCACTTTATTCCTTTATCATTCATAGTATTCATTTAGTAGTTGTGTTAGTTATTCTTGTTTATCTTTTTGTTAATAAAATTTATTTTATTACACTTGTGTCTTCCTTGTGCTGATAATACAGAAAAGGTTCTACAAGTTAGCAATATCACCAATCTTTCAGATAAATCAGCTGACCACTTTACATTAATTCTAAATGAATGAAAGCCCCTGCTGGGAGTGTTCTCATACTGCCAAGGTAAAACACCTTGACTGGTGCCCTGAACTAGGTAAAAAGGGGAAGTGGTCATCTGATGTACTCATAATCACCCCTTAAGTGACGTGTGGTCCTAAAATCACAACGTCAGTGGTGACGTGAATACCAATCCCTACTTTACTTCGTGTCCTTTGATGGACGAAGTAAAAATCACTTGAAGGAATGAGCTAACCTATAAATAAAATATTTTTATGAGTGTTTGAAAATGGACCACGGTGCAAGTGCTAAAATGCATTTTGATATTGTGGGTGAGTTTGACTTTAATTTTCTCCCAAACTGTACAGTAAAATGGTATGAAAATAAGTACAGTAATAGCCAGCGTAACCCTGAATAAATATCAGTTGACAGAATAAGCTAACCTATAAAGAAAATATTTTTATGAGTGTTTGAATATGGGCTACAGTGCAAGTGCTTGAATGCACTTTGATATTATGGGTGAGTTTGACTATAATTTTCTCCCAAACTGTACAGTAAAATGATATGAAAATGAGTACAGTAATAGCCAGGGTGACCCTGAATAAATATCAGTTGACAGAATGAGCTAACCTATAAAGAAAAGATTTTTATTAGTGTTTGAAAATGGACCAAGGTGCAAGTGCTAAAATGCATTTTGATATTGTGGGTGAGTTTGACTTTAATTTTCTCCCAAACTGTACAGTAAAATGATATGAAAAAGAGTACCGTAATAGCCAGTGTGACCCTGAATAAACATCAGTTGACAGA
Organism: Chanodichthys erythropterus; assembly: GCF_024489055.1. Classification (NCBI taxonomy): domain Eukaryota; kingdom Metazoa; phylum Chordata; class Actinopteri; order Cypriniformes; family Xenocyprididae; genus Chanodichthys; species Chanodichthys erythropterus. Next base: position 43,630,793 of record NC_090228.1, on the reverse strand, counting down.
ATAAGCTAACCTATAAAGAAAAGATTTTTATGAGTGTTTGAATATGGGCTACAGTGCAAGTGCTTGAATGCAATTTGATATTATGGGTGTTTGACTTTAATTTTCTCCCAAACTGTACAGTAAAATGATATGAAAATGAGTACAGTAATAGCCAGGGTGACCCTGAATAAATATCAGTTGACAGAATGAGCTAACCTATAAAGAAAAGATTTTTATTAGTGTTTGAAAATGGACCAAGGTGCAAGTGCTAAAATGCATTTTGATATTGTGGGTGAGTTTGACTTTAATTTTCTCCCAAACTGTACAGTAAAATGATATGAAAAAGAGTACCGTAATAGCCAGTGTGACCCTGAATAAACATCAGTTGACAGAATAAGCTAACCTATAAAGAAAAGATTTTTATGAGTGTTTGAATATGGGCTACAGTGCAAGTGCTTGAATGCACTTTGATATTATGGGTGAGTTTGACTTTAATTTTCTCCCAAACTGTACAGTAAAATGATATGAAAAAGAGTATAGTAATAGCCAGGGTGACCCTGAATAAATATCAGTTGACAAAATGAGCTAACCTATAAAGGTACTAATTACAATATATATATATATATATATATATATATATATATATATATATATATATATATATATATATATATATATAAATAAATAACATATACATTAATATTAACATTAATAAATATTCATACTATATAATAATTAATGTATAATATACATAAAACATTAAAATTAATAAATGGTTCATAATTATTACCATTACTATTAACATTAACATATGATATATAGTATATACAAACATTGAATTACAATAAAATAAAGTATATAAAAGTATATATATTTTTATATAAAAATAACTTATCTGATGTCTCTTTATGTTATTGCCCTTTTTACGGTTAACTGCAAGAGTATAAAGGAAACTGCCGTCTTTAAATGTATTTAGACCGTTTCCAGCACCCATACCGTAAGTGCAGGAATAGACGCGCAAACTAAAAAAAAAGAGCGGCTGGCTTGACCGTGTATTTTCGACGCGCGGCCCACTTGACCGCAGTCAGAAACTTGGCGACTTTTCACCTATAAAACAGAAACTTGCTGATTTGTACTAGATAAAACCAACACACCATTACATATGCATCGATTATTTTACCTGATATGAAGTGTGCACTGCAAACACGGGTATTATTTATGATCATCTCCGTCCAGCCTGTACGCCGTATTGCTTTCAACACCATTATCTTTTAGATTTCTGTGAAGGAATGTCTGCCGGGATCTGGTAAAACTTTAGTTTTGAACAAAAAGTCCTGTTCCTTCTTTTCTGGCAGCCAAAAACACAACAAGCGACATTTTAAAGTCAAAACCTCAAACTTTTAGTGCGCCTGCTATGAGAGCTTATTTATGTTTTGCCTCCAGCTAGAGCAGTGACGTAGGCGATTAAGGGGTCTATTGCGCTTTCAGTGTTTTATTAAATAAATTATACATTCCAATACTATACTTCACCTGAGTGACTGAGCGAGGGGATTCAGACGACGACCGTGACGTCAGCAGCTCTGATTGGCTGAAGGCAGTGAGCAACAAAATTTGATTGGTCACAGACCAAGTTGAAGAGACATTTGAATGGACCCTTCGCTAAGCCCTGCCCTCGTTAGTTACTGTTGCTACGCCTGTCAAGCTTTTGTGTCTGGCAAGTCATTTACAGTATTTATGCACAGGTGTCAGACATTTTCAAGGAGATAATTAGTCATTTTTGGCGAACAGGTGAAATATCTGAGAGAGCAAGACAAAAGGGACTGCAGTATGCATTCAAAGGATATATCCACGACATGATATGCAACCGATTAGAAAATAATTTGATCAAAATTGAAGCTAAAGCTCCCAGCACGAGCAGCTCCGCCTCATATGCTGACCATTCAAATGGGAAACACACAATTTGAGGAAAAGCTTTGTTCATCCACAACAGGTTAAGTGAAATTTGTGAAAATAACCTAATAATAACCATAAGTCTTGTGGAATAAACACAAGACGTTAGCCTGGCCACTTTGCAATGATAACATTCCATTTATATTTTTAGCACGCCAGGCTAACGTAACTCCGTCTTGCCTTTAATCATTTTATTTCACGTTCAAATATATGCATTATGAACAAAGAACCGTCATTATTTCCAAGCAATGATGTGCTGAGTTAGCTAGCTAGCTAACCTACTCGCAGTGTTAATTTCGTTGACTAAATATTTTCGTCATTATTTTCGTCACGAATATATTTTTGCGGACGAAAACGAAACGAAAACTAAACAAGAAGTCACTGATGGAGACTAAAACTATGACTAAATTGATTGACATTATCGTCAACGAATAAAGGACGAGACGAAAATAGACTATGACGAAAATCCAATCAGCAGACGGGAGAGATGCGAGGAATGAACAAAAGAACCAATCGGCAAAACGGAACAGGCGAGACTGCATGAGAAGAGAACCAATCAGAGCCTGACTTATTGAGACGTGAAGCGAAGGTATTCAGTCTTTGACTGAGCTCGCGGGAAGACGGCGTTGGAAGAGATGATGTGTAAAAGAGCTACAAAATGTCCACAGCCGGGAGAAAAAGAAGGGGAGACTTGTGGGCTCACTTCACGTTTGACGACGAACAAAACAAAACGAAGTGTAAAGCATGCGGAGCGGTCATTCGTGGCAAGAACACAACCAATTTGAAAAGACATTTACAGACGAGCCACCCGGATATTTTCTCAAAGGTAAATTTACAACGATGTTCTTTTGTTTATTGAGCTAAACAAAATTGGAAGACTGCAGTGTGTAGATGTTGTAGCATTAAATATTACGAACTGAAAAGTACTGTAAAATAGCCCCTTCTTCAAGTTAGATGAGAGCACCATACAAATACGTAAAATTATGCTACATACATTTGATTAATACTAATGTTTAGTATATTTCATAATGTTCTACTTGTTGACAATATCACAAATATTTCTAGATTAGTCATGTGAAACGTGACTGTTCACATCCTATCATTTTACATACTAATCTAGCAATATTGTGGTATTTAAAACATACAATATTGCTAGACAAATGAATACCTTATAAAATCTTGTTACTTTTTTATCCACCTAGCTGCCAACTTATTAAATATTTACTTTTTTCACTCTTATTTGCGTTTAGTGCTTTAATATTTACTGCTTGCGCAAATAAAGTGATTGCAATGAATAAATAATATAAACGTATTTAAACTATTTTCCTTTTTTATGTCACAGCTACAGAAGTCTCCTGATGAAGGCGGTGAACCAAGTGCAAAAAAGGAAAAAATGTCCAATCAAAACATTGCAGAAGCACTGTTAGGTACTACAAAGTACAATAGCAATGCCAGAGAACAGCAAGTAAAAGAGGAGGCTATAGCAAAATGGATTGGACGTTCAGGGTTACCACTGACTACAGTAGAAGATGAGGACTTTATTCTCATGATAGAAACATTTGATAAGAAGCTGACGGTGCCAAAAAAAACAAAGATAAACAATCTGATTGAAAAACACTATGAGGAAGAAATGACAAAGTTTAAGAAACGACTGTGTGGTGCTCGTAAAGTGTCAGTTGGAATTGACCTATGGACTAAAAAGGGACTGTCTGCATCATTCCTTGGCATAAGTTGTTGCTTTTTTTGTGTTGAACAAAAAAATCCAGAACACATCCTGCTCGCTCTTGAACAAGTTGCCCATCCACACACTGCCCAGTCCATTAAGGCCTGCGTGGATAAGTGCATGCAGGAATGGGGCATTTCAAATGACAAAATTCTGACTGTAATAACAGACAATGGTAGCAATATGATAGCAGCATTTAAACACAGTACTCAAGAAGAAGAAGAGGCTAGCTCAGATGATCAAGAGGAGTCCCCCCGAGGTGAAAGTGATTCAGAGGAGGAGACTGAAGACCATCGGTAAGCCACTTTTATTCATAATTTCATTTGACAGTAAGTTAATGTATTACCTCATTTACCTGATATGTATTTACTTTCTTTTTGGTAGCTATCAAAACATGGAGATGGATATGGAAAGGATGCCATGTGTGGTTCACACGCTGCAGCTTGTGGTCCACATGCTAAACAAGGAAGCAAGTGTGAAGCGAATCCTTGACAAAGCACGATCAATTGTGAAGCTCTTTCGCAAGTCATCTGTTGCAACACAGAAGATTTTGGATAAGTGTGGCCTAATTGTTGTGAATGATTGTCCCACGCGCTGGTCAAGTACATATTACATGATTGCACGACTCCTCAAAGTTAAAGATCCTCTTTGCGAAATAGCGAATGAGATGGGGTGGGACAACTTACTCTCTAGTGAGTGGCAGAAGCTCAGCTCATTGCATGAACTCATGTTGCCTTTTGCCGAACACACACAGACTCTTCAGAGTGACACGATGTCTATGTCACTGATCGTCCCTGCCCTCTTAGATTTGCATAGCCACCTTACTGATTTTGAAGAAAACACAAAGCATCGGGATTTTGCCACTCTAGCACGAAAAATGAAAGTCAATTTAAACCAGCGCTTTGCCTGGGTATTGGATCCATCAGATGAAAAGTTCTCTCCTCTTGTTGCAGCTGCTTTCTTTCTCAACCCTGCTGTGTGTGATACTCTCCTTGATGTGGCTGATGACAGTGTTCAGGAACTTTTTAAGCAGGCAGAGGGGTATGTGGTCAAGTGCACTCAGAGTCAAGAGACTCACCCTGATGATGATGTGGAGGAACTGAATGGACCAGAGCCTGACCCTGGACCACCACCATCCTCCTCCTCAAGGCAGCCAGTCTTCAGATTTCTGTCCAAATGCCGTGCAAAGCCTAAACCAAAGTCCTCCACATGTAGCATCAGGCAGCAACTAAGCAAGTATAAGGAGGAGCTCTCACAGCCCATTACTTGTGATTCAGGAATCCAGTTTTGGCTTGGGAAATGTGACACATTTTATCACAGCTTGAAACCATTAGCATTAGATCTGTTAGCAATGCCGGCTTCGCAAGCTTTTGCAGAGAGAGTATTCAGTGTCACAGGTGACCTTACCAGGGGAAAGCGTAACAGAGCAAAAGTCACTTTAGCACGAAGTGCTTTCTTGAAAATGAATAGAGGTAAATAAGTGTTAGCATTCTGTGGTTGAATTGCCAGCATTGTGGTAGCAAGAAGAAAATGTCGTTCAGTGCACTTTAGTTTCAAATTAAAAATGTTTGCACTTATTGTTCAGCTCAGCTGTAAGTTTTAAGGTCCTGGACCTAACTTTATTTTTCTTTTATTGATGGTGAATTGACTTACCAGGGGAAAGCGTAACAGAGCAAAAGTCACTTTAGCACGAAGTGCTTTCTTGAAAATGAATAGAGGTAAATAAGTGTTAGCATTCTGTGGTTGAATTGCCAGCATTGTGGTAGCAAGAAGAAAATGTCATTCAGTGCACTTTAGATTCAAATTAAAAATGTTTGCACTTATTGTTCAGCTCAGCTGTAAGTTTTAAGGTCCTGGACCTAACTTTATTTTTCTTTTATTGATGGTGAATTGGCAGCTAGTTATTGTTTACATTACCATAACAGTGTTTGTTGCTGCATAAAAGCTTTTGAATTGAAATAAAGACACAGTTGTGTTGAAATAAAGTTGAATTGTGTTTTATATATTTTGGTTAAGATTGTTTCCTATACCAGCAGTAAAAAATTGTCTAGTAAATCTGTTATTATACTAAAATACCAAGCAATTTTAGTCGACTAAAATAAGACTAAAATTAAAACAAATCAGATGACTAAAACTTGACTAAAACTAAAAAGAATTATAGTCAAAAGACTAAGACTAAAACTAAATTAAAATTTCTTGTCAAAATTAACACTGCCTACTCGTCAGATTGTCCTACCCGGACTTCATATGCATACATCAATATTACATCATTGTTGTCGTGATAAATAACACAGAATTACTGTATATGCATTATTATAAGGTTAGGTTTAGTGTTGGGGTAGGTGTAGATGTTAAAGGGCACCTATTATGCCCCTTTTTACAAGATGTAATATTGGTCTTGGGTGTCCCCAGAATGTATTTGTGAAGTTTCAGCACAAAATACCCCACAGTTAATTTATTATAACCATTTGAAAATGTCATTTTGGGGGCCTGTTTTAAAAAGAGCTGTTTTGGTGTGTACCACCTTAAATATAAATGAGCTGCATATCCCCGCCCTGCCTTTGGATGAGGGTGTAACTTGCATACCTATGGCAATAGAGTACCCCAGGGATGACGCGTTTTTGTAGGCAAAACCCGGAAGCGAGTTAGCATTTTAGGACTTCCGGTTCCAACGCCGTAAAGTCTATGGGTTTTTTGAATGGGTTTTTGCTAAATCGCCTGAAATAAGGTCTGTGGTAAACAAAGCCTCTAAATACTTTCACGTTTTGATCTATGACATAAAACACACCAGTTATAACCCACTTGGGATTTTTTAAACTTTTACTGTGTCTTAAATTCGGCGGTTGCTAACAAGTTGCTAAAAGGGACTACTTCCTTTGGCGGGGACTGTAGACGTCATCATGACAAACAGGACATTTGGACAGCATTTCTCATGAAAAAGTGGAAAAGTATTCATAACAGCGCAGATCATAATCAGTGAGCATGTTTTTAAATAGAGTTGTTTTCTAAATAAAGTTTGAGGACGCTTGGTGGTGATGACGTTGATCCGCGACCATGGTGTGCTGTAGTCTGTTTATTTAGGCTTCAAAACCTATAAATGTTGTGTTAACTTGTAAAGATTATCTTGATAGACAAAACATGTAAGTGTCATAACCCTTTGTTAAACACAGAGCTTATTTTCTGCGATTTTCCAAAAGTCTATGGGAAAAATGAATAGGCTTTCAGTCGAGGGAACCCGTGCGCCACTAACTTCCGGGTTGGCCTACAAAAACGCATCATCCCTGGGGCACTCTATAAACAGTCGGTAGAAGCAGAATGGCTGAGAGTGAGAGACCCACTGTTTTGTATGGCATTCAGCCGTACATGTTTGAACCGGAATCAGACCCAGATGATGAAGAGACTCCGGCAGAAGAAACACAATTGAGAATGGAGCAGGACGTCTCTGAATGGTTATTTGATGCATTTATGTACTTATAGTTTTAATCGCGTCCCCTTTGCAATTATGGATGTGCAACACACACACACACACACACACACACACACACACACTGTGATAACATTCGCGCAATTTTTTGAAACTACAAACACAAATACTGTGATGTGAACGTGTGAACTGTGAATGTTTGCTAAGTACGTTAGATACACACTATACGAACAAGGTTTAAATTATATACACAGACATTCTACGACGACGACAACAACTTTAGACGCATTTGTTATTGAATTGGCTGACATCGACTGAAATGACTATTTGCTCAAAAAACATTAAATACACTTACTTCTTCTGGAGGTGACGTTGGATCGCGAACAGTAGGCAACGACCCACACTTGAGGATTAACTTTGAAGCAAGACCCTCGTTCTCAAAACAGTCAGTCAAAAAATGATTCGCACAAACATAAATGTATTTTGGGATTTTGAGTGGCGCCTTTCCTTCGTAAATAAAATCCATCCACTGTGTTTTCAGTGGCTCTGATGTCGGAAGTAAGTGAAAACTACTATGTTCATTATTACATCCCACAACAGAAGACTTATGTTTCTTAGGAGACATTACCGGCTGTCGTTGAAACAATGGAGGATGGTTGACAGATCACAGACGGCGGGGTCTATGCCAAAACCAGATTGTCAATCAAACCACGTGGGTGGGGCTTAGCGCAATTCTACGTCACAGTGAGAGCAATCTTAGAACAGGGCGTTCTGAGACAGTGCTTATGAATTATTGAGATTGTAAAAAAAACACTGGGTGGATTTTTCTCATTCTAGGGTGGTTTTGCTCACACACTGCCAACACACATTTATGGTCAAACACCATGTAAAAGTGAATTTTGCATAATAGGTGCCCTTCAATAAAGCCATAAACCATCACGCTGGAAACACAATCTGATATGTAATGTTAGCATTTTTCAGATTTTGTCAGATTTTGCTAATGTTACCTACTGTTTCAATGGGAGATAGCAAAATCTGACAGGGTAGCACAAATTGTCAGAACACCGGCATTTCTCCCCTTGGGTTTTAGGTTTCGGGAAGGGAAAAAACATTCAACCACCCCATCCAAACTTTTAGGATACCGGGTATCAGGTTAACACAATCCATAAGCACAACGCCTCGGCACGTTCCCTCGCTCGAAAGCTTGACAGACCTCCCGCGCCTATTAGCGGTTGCTAAACCACGATTGGCCTGTGGCGGTTTTCGAGCGTGGCTTAGCGAAGGGTCAATTCCGATAAGTTTAACCACTCAACATATTTTTTCACATGTAACATTACTTGTGCTGCTGGTGTGTTGTTTAATATAGATTTGGGTGTATGATTGTAAAATGATTCTGCCAGTGTAAACTTAATAAACATTTACACATATTTGGAAATTGTATAGACTATACTGCATATATTAAATGGGCTTGTAATGCATTCATACTGAAATAAATAGCAAAGTAATAAAATGAATTCCAAGGATGAAGAAGTAAACTTAAAAAATATACTCAAATTTAACATTAGATACACTACTGTTACGGGTGCTGGTTGCAAGAGACGAGACGTATACGGACATCCACAAGTAATAGGTATTTAATGAAAGCAGGAGCGTAACAAACAACCAAACACTACAATATAACATTTAGGACAGACAAGGAGTGGAGGGAGTGAGTCCATTATATAGGAGGTGATGATGATAAGGAACAGGTGCAGGTGATCCGTGACGATGAGGAGATGACGAGGGAAGTGAGTGCAGGTGAGGAGACAAGAGGATCATGGGAAATGGAGTTCTGGAGACGAGGGAACTGTGACAACTACAACTTCAGGATCAAATAATGTATTTTTTAAATATATTTTCAGTGCATTGTTACAATGATCATTTTCAGCACACAGTTAAAATATACCTCAAATATATTTTTATAAAGTGCAAATAAATACACTTTTAAAAAATAAACTGAACTTACACTTCAAGTATATTTTTCTAAAATATATTTTTTTTAGAAAATATACTAAAGTACAATTATTTTAAAGTGTGTTAAAAGTTGTATTGTGAAAATATGATACTAATATACTTTTTATTTATTTAATGATAGTACATTTTTTGTTAGTATATTTGCAGTGTACTATAGAAAAAGGGAACATATTTAAAATACAATAAAGTATACTTTTTTCACTAGGGTATAACTGCCTGATTTAATCATGAATTATAGTAGAAATGTGTTAATAAAGCATTTATTAACACACTGAGTAACTTACTGTATGTCTAAATAATATGTATAAATGCACATGTAAACAGTTTATTACTCATTTACAGTACTTACACTTTCTAAATGACCTTATGAACCACTGACAACTAACTGGTTTGTAAATAATGTAATACTTAATTTAGAAATGATAAATTGATCATTAATAAAGAATAAAAACAAAATTATTAAACACAAAGATATGCTTATAAATCAAGAATAAATTATTTGTTCTGATGAACTGCTTACTAAATGATGAATAATTATATTTACTAAAGCTTAACTAATGAAGTGTTATCTATGTATATTGATAAACTAGCCTCAATATCTGATTTTGACCTCTGTCCTGTAGACACATGTATTGTGGAGACATGATCACATGTTTGAAATAAAGTTCAGGAAGTTTGTGGACGGGGTGTGTAGTTTATGCTGACGAGCATGAACACAAAGCCTTCGACAGACACAACCTGAAAAACAGACTGATGAAAAAGTCTCCAGTGGCATGTACTCGCCTGGGAGCAAATTTGATCGGTGTCTTCACAAACATGGAACATAAGAAACTCTTTCAATTAATTAATGCACAGCTGGAAGCTACACCATCTTAATAACATAAACATATGAAGGGGTGGCAGTGAACAAAATACATGACGCAACTTTTTGTCACACCAGACGAAATTATTTAACTATTAATTAATTAATTAATGCCTAAAAAAACCTTCAGATTGTTCAGGGGTGCGTTTCCCAAAAGCATCGTTAGCCAACTATGGTCTCAAGTTCCATTGAATTCTATTGGTAACGACGGATCTTGCGATGATGGTTACGCACCTCAGAACAGTGCAGGCAGGTTAGTGCTTCATTATCCATTTCGGGCCAATGTTGGTGACATGCATAGAAACCTACCATGACTGTCAGTGAAGGCTAAATTACATTTATGATTGTTGGTATATCTTTATAAGGTAATCAATTATCACACAACATGACTTTCTTTGAAAAGCTTGTATATGTGGGTGTTAGGCATTATTGTAAAACACATCAAGTGAGTAAGTCTAAACTCCTTTTACCATGTCTACAAACAAATTTGATGAAAAAGACTGATTTATCATGGCTCTGTTGTTGGAATATCCTCACATTTTCTTCTAAACACATATGTGCAATTACTCTTTCGTTTATTTATGGGAAACATATGCTTATAAATTTGTAGATGTATGTTTTATGTGCTGCTGCTACTTCTAAGATGTATAGTTTTGAGATGCGATAATTGTAATTGTATTTTTGTTCTTATTTTACTTTGTATATTTGTATGATTTTTTGTCTTGTACCGATTTGTGGACCAGAGGTAATGGATACAAATAAACAATAAGTAATTGATTGTATTAAGTTACATGGATGTGGGATTTTAACTTGCATGGTTGTTCAGGTAATTTTAGAAAAGATATCATGTGATTTACTAGACATCAGACGGTTTCTATAAACTGCAAATCATGTTAGACTGGATCCACTGTGCTGTCTCACTCTAATTGGCTGTTCAGTTTTGCGAAAGAGTCAGTGCACGAGAATAAAAGCGAAACTGATGAAAGCAAGAGAAAAGTCAAGACAGCACAGACGGAAGGCTGTTCGAATTTTCAAATGGAATTAGAATTTAATTTCATCTAAGTCATCTCACCTTAGCATTCCATAACATGAGCCGCCTGGAGTGTTGAAAGTGATCAACATGATTAATATTCGGATTGGTAAGCAAGCGCTGCTTTATTTACAGTTCTAGTTTCTATTTATATCAATAGGTGTTTTTACAAAACATATCACGTGATTCACTAGACATCAGACTGTTTCTTTAAACTGCAAATCCTGTTAGACTGGATCCACTGGTGCCATCTGTGAGAGATATCGCTCTGATTGGCTGTTCAGTTTTACTAACTCAGTGCATGAGAATAAAAGTGCGTGATGAAAGTGAGATGAAAGTCTATACATCACAGATAGAGGCTGTTGGAATTTTCAAATGAATTTAATTTTATCTAACAGTCATCTCACCTGAGCATTTCAATGCGTGAATATTTTCATAACATGAGCCGCCTTGAATGAAGACGGTGATAAACGTGATTAATATTCAAAATGGTAAACAGGCCACTGTTTTATTTATGGTTTGCATATCTGCAGTTCTAGTTTCTGCTTATATCACCAGGTTTTTAGAAAAGATATGTGATTTACTAGACATCAGGCTATGTTTCTATAAACTGCAAATCTTGTTTAGACTGGATCTAAAAATATATATGCATCTAAGCAGGAATGGTTCAAGTCTCTAGTGTTATGACTTCATAACTCCTACATCCCACAGATGGTGAACACAAGCTAAATATAAAGTAAGTTGTCTAAAAAAGCAGACTCTAAAGAGAAATTATACATTTAAATTTATTAAATTAGAGACTTATAGACCTTAATAAAAGAAAACATTACAGTTAATTTTCAGTATCTTTTTCAGGATAACAAACAGCCTAGAAAAAGAGCAACTTCAAACCTGATGAGCAAATCACTTGAACTATCTGACTCTGATCCATCACTCAGCAGTATGGGTAAGAAAACAACATTTGATTTTTACTACAATACTTATGCTGAATGAGACTTGTTTGTTCTACTACTTTAAATATTATATATATATATATATATATATATATATATATATATATATATATATATATATATATATATATATATATATAAATATAAAGGACGGGCAAGGGAGGCAGTGAAAAAAAAGGATGAGAAAAAATCCATATTACATATAAAACAACACAAATATTACAAATTATGACATTAAAAAGAGGGCAAGTCACTCGTATTTTTTTAAGGAACACTGTTCAACAGCGACACACCCTGTGTCCCCCCGACACCCCCTAAAGTTAAAGCAGGAGTCATGTGCTCATAGAAAACCATAGAAAACCATTAGACCCCTAAAGCATGCGGTGGGTTTTGTCAAAGACTATAGAATAACACAAGATGCATCACTCATATTGTTTTGAATGGGAGAAAGTGCAACATGCAATATAGCGGAATAAGTCCCGCCTCCTAAATAAGAGCCAATCGCCGATTGGTAGTCATCGCATCACTGCAGTGGCTGTTAGAAACTCTGGTTCCTATAGAAACAGTCAGACGCGCGCCTCTGTTCTCAGGTTTAGTTTACTCATTTGCTTGTTCATGACAAATAGCAACACAGCGAAAAGTATTTCTAATATGTTGGACCTTTTATTGAAAGTAGCCCATATTTACCTGTTGAGAAGTGCCTTCATAAGCACCTGCAAGAGCTTTTGTGATGTTTGAGTCGACGGAGGTGGAACATGCGAAAGGTGTGTTTGAAAAAATATGCTGTATTTTTGTAATCCGCTAGGTGCCGTTATCAATTTAGGACACAGATCTAAATCAGACAAAACAAATAAAAAACACCATTGCATCAATTTAAATGTATGCCGAAGTACAGTGGTGTAAAAAAGTGCTTGCCCCCTTCCTGATTTTATTTTTTTTGCATGTTTGTCACATATTAATGTTTCAGATCATCAAACAAATTTAAATATAAATCAAAGATAACACAAGTAAACACAAGTAAACACAACACGCAGTTTTTAAATGAAGGTTTTTATTATGAAGGGAAAACAAAATCCAAACCCACATGGCCCTGTGTGAAAAGTGCTTGCCCCCTAAACCTAATAACTGGTTGGGCCACCCTTAGCAGCAACAACTGCAATCAAGCATTTGCGATAACTTGCAATAAGTCTGTTACAGCGCTGTGGAGGAATTTTGGCCCACTCATCTTTGCAGAATTGTTGTAATTCAGCCACATTGGAGGGTTTTCGAGCATGAACCGCCTTTTTAACCCTCAGGAGTCTGAGGCTGATTTGGGGCTTGGAGAAGTTTTGACATGCCCTTACATTTGTGCTTTATTCAGTTGTTCATAAACATATTAATGGAAAAAGTGTCATTACACTGTATTCAGCACAAACTATGCTACAATAATATGTGAGGAACATGTATGTACATGTTTGTGTTTTTGAAGGAATAACATTTATGCGTGGTTATTGAAAAAACAAAAAACTTAAGTCACTGAAATAAGGCCAAAAAAAGTATAGTAAATCTGTGTCTAAAAAATTATGCTGCCTACTCCTTCATATAAAACAATATATTGATTTAGTTTTTGTAAGACACTTTTTGCCAAGAAACACAGTATGCGAGGAGGCGTGAATCACCACTGAATAATGGGCCATTCTCACCTGAGAAGACAAAAGAATTGGATAGTAATGAGCTAAAATGACTAATGAGGCATTTCAGTCAGGTAGGCTGTGAAAAAAACCTTCTGTGATGTCTCAAGCTCATCATGATATATTAAACATACAGAAAAATATTATTACAATATAAAGTAATGGTTTTATATTATACTTTAAAATATAATGTATTTCTGTGATGCAAAGAGTCTGAATATAGGCTTTTAGTTTAAAAGAAGCACATTTGGAGAAATATTGTATTCTCATATGTTTATGTCAATTTTCTATACAAAGAGGTTATTTTTATTTAATATTCACTGTCATTACTATGAGCGCTGGTGTTTTCAATTCATCCTTGAAGTCGGAGGGCGCTCTGTGCATTTTAGTCCACAAATTCATCTAAAAGAAGAAGAGGCTATTCCATGAATGGAGTTTCCAATTCATACTGCAGCCGGAGGGCGCTAAATAAACAAAAACTCATCTAAACTTCATCTATAGAAGAAAAGAAAACAGAAACTAACTGCATGTCTTCTAGAGCTCTCTAACCATGACTTTTACATCCAGATAAACACTTTTCAAGACAGTAAATACACGATTGAGATGATGAATGCATGTATTGCCTCTGAATTTGCGTCTGAATAGTGCTGGCTCCGTGGGCGTGGCCGCATTAGCGGATAAGGAGCTGAATCACGGACTTCTGACATGGCTCTCTTTTCATACAGATTACATAAACACAGAAGGTTTGTTTTCGATTTGACTTACATGATTTAAAACCTGACATCTTAACGTTTTTTTAGACATAAGTTTATTTTTTCTTTGATTAGTATTCACAAGTTACAGTTCATTTTCTGAGAACTATCAGATTGGACTTCGTTCAGAGGGAGAGGAGAAATCACGCATCATGTTAGTTTTCTTTATTTTACAAAAAGCACAACATTTTGTTTTTACTCTGAGTGTATACAAATAAAAGAAGATATTCTATAGTTTCAATTGATATATTACTTATGTCTCTATGACAAAAAATGACGGAGTATTTTAAGTCTGTTTTGCTGCAATGTGAAAAAAACCTGCAAAACGTGTGTTAAGGTCATGCCACAGCATCTCAAAAGAATTGAGGTCAGGACTTTGACTAGGCCACTCCAAAGTCTTCATTTTGGTTTTCTTCAGCCATTCAGTGGTGAACATGCTGGTGTGTTTTGGATCATTGTCCTGCTGCAGAACCCAAGTTCACTTCGGCTTGAGGTCACAAACAGATGGTCAGACATTGTCCTTCAGGATTTTTTGGTGGACAGCAGAATTCATGGTTTCATTTATCACAGCAAGTCTTCCAGGTCCTGAAGCAGCAAAACAGCCCCAGACCATCACACTAACAGCACCATATTTTACTGTTGGTATAATGTTCTTTTTCTGAAATGCTGTGTTACATTTACGCCAGACATAATGGAACACACCTTCCAAAAAGTTCAAATTTTGTCTCGTCAGTCCACAGAGTATTTTCCCAAAAGTCTCAGGAATCATCAAGAAGTTTTCTGGCAAAACTGAGACAAGCCTTTATGTTCTTTTTGCTCAGCAGTGGTTCTCGTCTTGGAAATCTGCCATGAAGGCCATCTTTGCCCAGTCTCTTTTTTATGGTGGAGTCATGAACACTGACCTTAACTGAGGCAAGCGAGGCCTGAAGGTCTTTGGATGTTGTTGTGGGGTCTTTTGTGACCTTTCTGCGCTCTTGGGGTAATTTTGGTCAGCCGGCCACTCCTGGGAGGGTTCATCACTGTTCCATGTTTTCACCATTTGTGGATAATGGCTCTCACTGTGGTTCGCTGGAGTCTCAAAGCTTTAGAAATGGCTTTATTACCTTTTCCATATTGATAGATCTCAATTACTTTCTTTCTGAATTTCTGTGTATCGCAACATGATGTGTAGCTTTTGAGGATCTTTTGGTCTACTTCACTTTGTGATGCAGGTCCTATTTAAGTGATTTATTGATTGCGAACAGGTGTGGCAGTAATCAGGCCTTGGTGTGCTAGAGTAGTTGAACTCAAGGGGGCCACCACTGTATATGTCAATATCTCTGGCTATAGTCGATACATGATCATCGTCTGTTGGCGCAACCCAGGTTATCACCGTCCACTACGCCACTGCCAACAGCGCAAAAATAACGATGAGCTCTTTTGGTGTCACGACTGTGATTAATATGACGTTACACACGCATGCACAAAAGTTTTGATCGGAATGTATCCACAAGTTTCCTACGCCCCATGAGGCCTTGCGTCAAAAGTGGGAGTGTCTTCCGGTTCAAAGTAAACAAGCTGGACGTGACACTCATTCATTCAACAGTTGACAGTCATTCAAGATGTAGCGGTCCAAACTTGCGAATGTTTGACTTTTACTTAAAGATTTAAGATTTCAGCATCAATATTTGAACAATGTTTTACAATAAAAAAATGTTACAGTAACAATAATGTATTAATTTATGTCAGGAGTGCACATCAATCATGCTAAATCTAACTGATATTTATATTGACATAAAAAGAAAACAAATCCATTGTTTTCTTTTTGACATAAAAAGAAAACAATGGATTTAAAAGCATTAAGGCTTTTAAATCCAAAGGCTTACACATTTAGAAATATATTGATAACATACTCTATGTTTGCGTCACTTTTCTGTGCATTTCTATTAATTTTCCTCTAAATTATGCGATGATTGCAATCCGAGGACATTTGCATGATCTCTCCTGTCTATCTATCCTGATCCTTTAAGCCAGAGCAACAGAGGGAGCTCATGAGAAGACAACAAGAGTTATACGACTTAACAGAGTGTGTGTGAATCTGTGAAAGATATGCATTTGTGAGGAATCAACAAAGGCACAGGGAAGAGACAGAAAACATCAAACCAAATAAATACACGATTATAAATCATATAAGAATTGTCTACGTTCCTCAAGCAGTCTCTAGTATTTTCCATAAACTAGTGTATTTATTATCGCAATGGTTAACATAACCATCGCATAGCCTATATGACAGTGGAAACGCGACTGGCTCTGGCACGCACGACAGGTTAGGAGTAAAATATAACATCATATGGCTTTGGTGCATCAGTGACAGGTGAAGAACAGAGAGCAGGTTGTTCGTGTATTGCAGGGCCAGGATGCTTTTGTAGTCATGCAGCAGCACTTATGTGGAAGCTCAGTAAAGTAAATGGCAATTAAGGGCACAAAAACTGTTTATTGTATTGTGATATTATTAACTAATAAATGTACTAAACTGAAATGTTGTCCTTGAGTGCTGTAACGATATCTCTCATAAAGATTTTCAACTTTACAAAGTAAACAATGATCCGAAAAACACTTAGCCTCTTTGCTAATTAACACACAAAATACCATTGGTATGCTACTTCCGCTGCCTCACCGGAAGTTGTACCCACATTCTTTTTTACAGTAGCGCCCCGTGGAAACAGGTGGATATAAAACACATAATTAGATATTTGAATCAAATTACAACGTTTAGAGTACATGTAAACAGATCGGCAATCGGATTCAATTCATTCAGATTGACGAAATTTGATGCATGTAAACATAGCCTGTGTGGTGTTTCCAGTGTGTATATTGGCTCTGTCGTCCCACATTTCCAGCCTGTTTGTCACCATGGTCACTCATTAATTTGAATATTCAGTTCAGGTGTGTCTTGTTACTCATCTCATTAGTTCTTGTTGTTTGCCATGTGCTTATATATCCTGTGTTCTCACCCATTCTCTGTTTGCCTTAGTTTGAGATAGTGTTTGGTTGTTTATTCCTTGTTCCTTGTATGTTCTTCTGTGTTTAATATAGATCACAATCCGACCATTGTGTTATTTGGAAGCTCTGCGGCAGTCCAGTTTCTAGATGACAATGTTCTACTCGGAGATATTGGCAATGTAAAAAAATCCTGGTCCGTTCCTTTGCATAAGAAGATATCAGGACATCATGTCTCAGTGATCAACATGATTGGCTTACACGAGACTGCACTTGATCTGGACCAGTTAACTGGTCAACTAGTGGATGAAAATGAAATCATTGCCTTCATCTTTGTTGTGCGATCGAGTCAGTTAACAGATGCTGATAAGATGGGTATTGATTGGCTTCGGAGAGTATTTGGTGACAGTTCTTCAGTTTGTGTTGATTCTTTTCACCTATGACAGCGAGGAAGAATCGGACTCAATAATAGATGATCTGAAGAAAAACTCTGCTCTGGAGCATCTACTGAAGGAATGTGGTGGAAGATATCATACTTGCAGCAAAGATATGAACAAACAGTCAGAGATGAGAGACTTGATGAAAAGGATTGAGCGTCTATTAATTGATAATGAGCAGAGGCGCTACACTAGTGAGATGTACAACACAGCAATAAAAGAGAGAGAAGACCTGCAAAGGACACATCAAAGTAAGAAAAGAAGGTTTGGTTTCCTGATGTATCCGACATGTTTATTTACCGCTGACTCCATTCTCACACTTCCATTCCTAATTTATCAATTATACTATAGAGTACGAACAAGCAACACTTACAGACAAAAAAACTAACCAGTTTCTACAAATCACTGTTGACCTGTAAACCTTCAAGTTTTTTTTTCTTTTTTTTCTGTGGACTAGAAATAAAGATATTTGAAAAGTCAGTACAATCGATATTGGATCCAACTGACTTTTCATAGTATATACCAAAAAAACAAAACAATCATTTTACATGTATTTAAATTTAAAATCCATTTTAATATTCACTTTCTTTTTCTGTCACAAGAACAAAACAAGAGAATGGAAGAGAGCATGGAATACAACACAGAAACAGAGATACATGGGGTATGTGTGTAGTGAAGTGCTAAAATAGAAGTGGAAGTCAGATTAAAAAAAAAAACATTAAATATACAGCTTATATTACTTTATGTGCTTTACACAAGACAATGTCTTTATTATAGAATTGTAAATTGTAAATAAAGTTGTAAGATAATCCACAGCAAGCTTTCTTTAATTGTGCTGTTTTGTTTTTCAGGCAGAAGTGGACAGGCATTCAGGAGAAAGAGAGCATCTTTTTCAAAGACTCCATCTTGATAACAGCGATAACTGTAAACTAAGAGCTGCAGATGTTCTTCAACTAACATTGCAGTCATTACAGTCCCATGAGTCTTGTTCTGATGAGGACCTCATTCAGACTTTCCTACAAAAACTACTGATGATGAACTACAAAGCAAGATACATTAAAACTATAGACATGCAGCATGACAAACAACAAATAAATGATGATATATATTTAGATGAGGGTGATGTTGATATTTTCAGAGAAATGCAGAGTCAAAAAAATGAAGAAACAAACAAAAGAGATGCTATTCATCTATATTATGCTGATAGTTTCCTAAAGCAGCTGATAGTGACTAAACTCTCTCAGTGTCAGTATGCTTTGCCTCTGCTTGTTCCTGATCCATTCACACAAAAGATTGAGTTTCCTCTCTGGACATTCAGACCAATCAACCAGAGCTGGAAGATGAAAGATACCAACAATGAAATCATCAGTAAAAATCCAGCCAGTCTGGAAGGCAAAAACACCCATGGTGTCTTTCTTCAGGTTTGGCTCATTGTCCTCATCCAAATCTCAGTTTATGAACAATCTGATCAATGAGAAACACAACACGTTCTTCCACAGGAACTGCACAGGCAGCAGCAAAACCAGAGTACTGATGGATGGAGTGGTGGAGATTGCCTGGTACTGCCCCTCTGGGAAAGACGCAGATAAATTTACTCAATGTGTTGCATTCTGTAACCTCCATGGTGATGCAGGAGACCATGAAAAACAGCTGCAGATCCTCACTCAAATGGCCTCTGTCAATGTTGCTATCTTACCACGACTTGACAAGAATGACAAGAGTGGAAAACGTATCCAAGAGCTGTACAAAGACAGAAAGCCACTCATTTGTCTTTTTACTGAGGATGAAAGTACAATAAGTGAGACAAGAAAAGGAAAATACAAAATTGGATTAAAAAACAGAAATCAGTCAGATGTATCTGAAGAACTCGTACGTGCTATAAATAAATGTCTCTCATCGTCAGAAACATATGCTGTTTTCACACTTGAAGATGTGTCCAAACACTCAGGAATCATAGTAGATGAGGATCAAGTCAATGACTGCAGAAGAGGGAAAGAAGCAGCCCAGCAGATGATGGGTTTACTGGAGAAAAAAGATCTGAGAGAAATCAAAGACTTATTTCTGCCCCGTCAGGGGAAACTGTGGCATCAGTGGTGTGAAAAGAACAAAGAACTACATCGATCTCAGGGAAATGAAAAAGACATGGAAAAACAGAAACAAGATATGAAGAAAATCCGTGAACAGCAGCATGTGCTGGACTTTGGCGAGTTCATGAAGTTGTTTATTACAGAAATGAATTCACAATCTCCAAATGAGAAGATATTTTTTCTGAAATGGCTTGGAATCCTCCTGGATGAATTTACCTCAGCTGACCTTTCTGCTCTTCATTACAAGTATGATGAGAAATGGTCAGAAGTCTTAAAACTGAAAGACAAAAATGACATACCTGAGCAACAGGTGGCAGAAAAACAAACAGAACTTGATAAGATATCCAAAGAACTTCAAGCTGCAACCTTTGGCTTGGAGCACATCCTGAGGGAGATTGGTCAGATCTATGAATCATGTAAATCAGTGAATAAGAACAAGGAAGGCTTGCCGTATAATTTCTCTTCTCTCCCGCTTCTTGCAGCTGATATGATGATCTCTGGATTCCCACTGGAGCTGATGGATGGAGATGCTGCTCATGTTCCTGTGGACTGGATTACTGCTGTTCTACACGAGCTCATCAAGAAACTGGGAGACAAGAGAGTCTTTGTTCTGTCAGTTTTAGGTATTCAGAGCTCTGGGAAATCCACAATGCTGAATGCCATGTTTGGACTGCAGTTTGCCGTCAGTGCTGGCAGGTGCACCAGAGGAGCTTTCATGCAGCTAATCACAGTGTCAGAGGAGATTAAAGCACAGCTGAAGTTTGACTATATTCTGGTTGTTGATACTGAGGGGCTCCGTGCTCAAGAACTATCTGGAAGGTCAACAAGACACCAGGACAATGAATTGGCCACATTTGTCGTTGGTCTTGGTAATCTGACTTTGATCAACATCCTTGGAGAAAACCCATCAGAGCTGCAGGAAATTCTACAGATTGTTGTTCAGGCTTTTATGAGGATGAAGAAGGTCAATCTGTCTCCCAGTTGCATGTTTGTGCATCAGAACATTTCAGAAGTTACAGCTGGAGAGAAAAACATGGAGGGTAGGAGACGGCTGCTAAAGATGAAGTCTATGTTGCAGAATGTTTTAGTGATGTCATTACTTTCGATATTCGGAAAGATGTGAAATATTTTGCACATCTCTGGGAGGGCAGTCCACCAATGGCACCACCAAACCCATCATACTGTGAAAACATCCAAGAGCTAAAGACAGCATTTTTTAACCATGCCTCAAAATCAAATGGCTTAAAGCTGACAGACCTAAAAGTTCGAATTAATGATCTCTTGGAGGCGTTACTGAATGAAAGATTTGTATTCAGCTTCAGAAATTCTTTGGAAATTGCAACATACCGAAAACTAGAGACAGAATACAGCAAGTGGTCCTGGAGTCTTCGCAGTGCTATGCTGGAAACTGAGAACACACTCTACAACAACATAGAAAATGAAACAATTAATGAGGTTTCAGAAAGTGATCTTCATGGAAAACTAAAAGCGAAAAGTGAAGAAGTAGGAAAATCAATGTCAGAATTCTTTGAGAAAGACAAAGATAAAGATATATTGAAACAGTGGAAAGCATCATTTCACCTCAAAATCAAAGATGTTAAAGACAACATTGTGAGAGAAACAATGAAGAAATTAAATGAGATTCTCCAGCAGCGAGATATAAGGAAAGGGATTGATGCTCAGAGAACACGTCATGAAAATACTCTCTTGGAAAAGAGCAAAGAACTTGCAATAAAACTCAAAGACAAAGCCAATGATGAAACAGTCCTGGAACAAGAGTTTGAAAAGTTTTGGGAAGAAGGTCTTAAGAGTGTTGAGAAGATTACCAAAGAAAGTCCTCAAATCAAAGGCATTGATGTATTAAGAGACATGAAACAACACATCGCTAACATTGAAAGTGTCCCTGTAAATGCCTGGACAGAGAGTAAGGATATTTTCTCTGTGTCAAGTTATTCGGATTATGTACAGTTAAAGAAATCCAGTGGAATTACAGGATATCTTAAAAATGTCATCAGGTCAGCTAAAGAGAAGCTTGGTTATAAACTATCTCATGTGGATGAAACACAAATTAGGACTTTAGTCAGTGACATTGCTGAAGAAGCAGACAAAAAGATAATTTCATATAATATTGCAAAGATGGGCTACAATAAAACCTACATTCAAGAAATCGCAGATTACGTCAAAGCAAAAATAGTAGATCATGAGGAACATACCAATAATTATAAGTTCATGAATGAATTTTACATGCATTTGTTAGTGTCCATCTGTAAGAGAGAAAACAAGTTAATTACTGACCAGCACAGAAAGTTCCGGGAAGCCAAAGATCCTGTTTTCTACTTTGAAAAGAAGAGCGAAGAATACTATAGTATTTTCCATAAACACTGTCAAGGTGCAACATCAGCTGCCATTTTTGGTGAGATCATCTGTCAGAAACTGAAAGAGCCCATTCAAAAGAGTGTCTACAAAAACATTGCCAGAGGTTTGGCTAATGAAATGAAAACAAACTGTGAATCGCTAAATGGAAACAGATCCAAACTAGAGAAACACATCCTCAAGACACTGGCAGAACAGGAGGATTTTCAAAAATACATGAACTACATTCACTTTCCCAAAGATCACTTCAAGAGTTTCATCAGAGATGAAGTCATTCGGTACATCACTGATAACAGAGTCAGTGTTTGTTCCATGATGAAGGAGAACATTGAACTCCTGCAGCAGAAGATCATGACAGCGGCTCATAAAGCATCTAAATCGATCAGTGGAGATGTTCAGAACTGGCTGAATCACTTCACTCTGGAGCTCTCAGATGTGCTGATATTCTCTGTTAAGGATCTCAGTGGAGTGAGTCATGATGGTGTTGATGATTTCAATCTCCTAGAAGATGTGATAAAAACAGAACTTGATTCAGTTTTATCTGAAATTCAACATGAATTCAGCACAGAGACATTATCAGAAAATCTGGAACATAAGGACAGACCAGATGAGATTCTGATTGACCATCTCTGTCAGTGCTGCTGGGTTCAGTGTCCATTCTGTGGAGTCACCTGCACCAACACTTTAAAAAATCATTCTGGAGATTACAGTGTTCCTTTCCATCGAGTGGATGGACTCACCGGTTGCTGTTATGACAGAACAGAGGATCTCGGTACAGATTTTTGCACAACATTAGTGAGAACTGATAGTATGTTCTATACAGGTAAATGGATTCCATGCAGAGAATACAGAAAAGCAGGAAATGTTTATGCAGAGTGGAGCATCACTCCTGACTTCTCTGAGCTGCCGTACTGGAAGTGGTTTGTGTGTAGATTCCAGAAAGATCTGGAAGAATATTTTGAGAAAAAATTCTGAAATTGGGATCTAATATCACATGAATGGAGTAAATGCTCAAAAGAGCAAGCTATTGAGAGTTTGGAAGAATACATCTAACTACACAAGTGTACATTAATCTCTTGTATGTCTCTGAATTATAGACAACAGTTTGAAATAAGTTTCTGTTCCACACTTAAGTGATTCTGACTTCATCTACACCTTAGCAGTGAAGCAACTCAGAGAATATAACACAAGTTTAAAGATGTAACGATGTTTAATAAAAGTTCTCTGTTCTACAAACCAGAACCTGTAGTCAGAAAAGAAAATTCTGTCATAATTTACTCGCCTTCGCCTCGACTTTCTTTCTTTTGTGGATCAAAATATATTGTGAAAAACTCAATGCATACAAAAAGCTATTAAAAGGACAGAGCATTAACAAGAACAAAAAGCAAATACAATTTTCCTCCTGTAGCTTAAAACCTCAATACATTTAATTCATACAAATTTATATATTAATACAAAGTAACAAATTTGCTGGGAACCTGTCCCTAACCTTACCCGTATCCAACCTTAATAGCAGCAAAAGTGTTTTGCTGTACAATATGAACACATTAAGTATTTATTTTCTGATGCAAGTACATAGTAGTTAAGGCCACCTAATATAAAGTGGGAACACGATTTACAAAAACATCAGTGGGCTTTTATTTTATTTTATTTTTGTTTTTCCCACTAGAGGGCAGTATACTCTGTGTTGGGACAAGTGCACAAAAAGTATGTGTAATTAAAGGTGCTATAAGCGATGTCACGCGTTTTTAGGCCAAAACATTTTTTGTCACATACAGCAAACATCTCCTCACTATCCGCTAGCTGCCTGTCCCCTAAACACACTGTAAAAAATGCGGTCTCTGTAGTCACCACAAGCTCCGAAAACTGCAATAAAAACAAACTGGTGCAGTCTGGACCACGAATCATAATAAACATGCTCCAGCCAATAACCGACAAGAATGATTTTAAATGTGCGTTCATGACTGTTTCAGGAAGCGGGGAGGGGGAGGGTCTAGCTAGCCTCTGTTTTGTTTGACAACACTTTGAACATCAACAGGAAGTTACTCCACCCATGATCACTTAGAGCACCTTTAATCAGGTACTGGTGGCAGGAAAACTACTGATTTTACTGTTGATATGTAACCACGCTTCACTGCAGTTGATAATGCTGCATTCTTGTAAATTTTGTCATCTTCATTAAATGGCAACCTGACCCAAAGACATATTACTGTGTGGACATTGGTTATTTTTTATAAAACACATTTACCACATCTAAATAGTTTTCAGACCTGTAGTGAGATATATGTGCTGAAAAGGGGTTTTATGACACTAACATTTATCTAGAGTAGTGAAGAGATATGAATGTTCCTCATGACATTTGGTACATACATACACCGGTATCCAGGTACCTGCTTTTCTGTGCTAGGTTGCTCAACCTGAAAAGATCTTCTTAAAATACTTGATGTCTAAATAATTTTATCTTGATCATAATCATGTATGCTTTTTAAGAGAGTGCTCCTGTTAATGTTTTAATAGTATTTTAAAATAATTGATGGGTCTGCCTAAACCCAGGAGTGATGGACTGAAGAATTTTCAATGCTCTTATCCTGTTTTTTTTTTTTTTATTATTATGATCACATGATTCTTATGATTCACATAATAATCTTATGATTACAAATTCTGAGTTGAAAGTCATGTCCTTCACTGTAGAAATACTTTGTCATTTAATTTAAATTATATTAGGTCAGGTACATGTTTACTAAAATGTAACTGGGCAGGGTTTTAAAGTTTCTTTTGCAAATCAGCAATTAATTTCACCTCCAAGAATAAATGATTAGCGTCGCACACCTGTAGGTAATAGATAGGTGCGTAGGAAAGAAGACTAATAAAGTCATAATATGAAAAAACAAAAAAATGAATCCCGCACACTATCAACTTGCAAAACAATAAGAAAGACACTTTATTAGCAACGTTTCGATCGTAAGATCTTCATCAGGCATAAACATTGTATTCAAACTCCATTGTATTTAAAACGTCACGAATCACAAAGAATCATCAATATCCAATCAAGATCAGTGATTAAATAATCATTAACACCACATCACATCATAAACTCAACAATTATATAATAAATTGTGATATATATATATATATATATATATATATATATATATATATATATATATATATAATAAATTTAAAGGAGTATTATTAATAATATCATATATCTAATGATCATATTTCATAACATCACATTAAACAATGCTTCATCATTCATACCCATAGGTGATAAAGTCTGAAGAGTAAAAATCCAGAACAATTCACGTCTCTGTAAAAGCAATTCAATATCGCCCCCTCTAGGTGGCACATTCACTTTTTCAATCCCACAGAAGCGTAAGGAAGAAACATCATGATTAAAAGATAAAAAATGGGCAGCGACTGGATAGTTAACATCTTTTCTTCTGATAGAACTTTTATGTTCACTGATTCTTTGTTTCAATTGACGTGAAGTTTTTCCCACATAGCCCAAACCACAAGGACACCGAATCAGATAAACAACGTATGTAGACGTACAAGTGATAACAGAATGAATACCATATTTCTTCCCAGTTCTAGGATGACAAAAGAATGAGGTTTTTGTTGTATTGTTACACTGCGCACAATTACCACAGCGATAATTTCCATTTTGTAATGGACTAATTCATTTCTGAGAGGACCTAGCTATACCACTTTGAAAACGAGCGTGTACTACATGATCTTTCAGATTTTTTGCTCGTTTAAATACAATCAATGGAGGGTGTCAGAAAATTGTACTCAGTTCGGGATCAGAGGATAATAAATACCAATATTTTTTAAAAATGGAACGTATCAAGAATGACTTTGAAGAATAGGTTGTAATAAAAGTAAAGGAATGCTTTTTCACTTTTCTTGACCTCTTTTTTAATAAATCAGAACGAGTCTTTTGAAAAGTAGTACTGAATGCTTCGTCAATCCATTCAGAAGGATACCCTCTATCTAAAAATTTCTTTTTCATAATTTCCGATTTTTGGTATAGATACATTGATGATATATTTTGTATTTTTTTGGGAGACTATGATGAGGTTTGTGAATTTGTGTCCATTTTAAATGATTTTGTTGACGATTTGAAATTTACTGTGGAGGTTAATGTTTCTAGGGTACATTTTCTAGATATGTGGGTACAAAAGAATGAAGGTCAGTTGATTACAACTCTGTTTACAAAAGAAACTGATCGCAACACGTTGTTACTTGCGACCAGCTTCCATCCTACTTCTTTGAAGAAGGGTTTACCCAAGAGTCAGTTTTTCAGATTGAGGAGAATTTGCCATTCAGATACAGATTTTATTGAAAAATCGGAAATTATGAAAAAATTTTTAGATAGAGGGTATCCTTCTGAATGGATTGACGAAGCATTCAGTACTACTTTTCAAAAGACTCGTTCTGATTTATTAAAAAAGGTGTCAAGAAAAGTGAAAAAGCATTCCTTTACTTTTATTACAACCTATTCTTCAAAGTCATTCTTGATACGTTCCATTTTTAAAAAATATTGGTATTTATTATCCTCTGATCCCGAACTGAGTACAATTTTCTGACACCCTCCATTGATTGTATTTAAACGAGCAAAAAATCTGAAAGATCATGTAGTACACGCTCGTTTTCAAAGTGGTATAGCTAGGTCCTCTCAGAAATGAATTAGTCCATTACAAAATGGAAATTATCGCTGTGGTAATTGTGCGCAGTGTAACAATACAACAAAAACCTCATTCTTTTGTCATCCTAGAACTGGGAAGAAATATGGTATTCATTCTGTTATCACTTGTACGTCTACATACGTTGTTTATCTGATTCGGTGTCCTTGTGGTTTGGGCTATGTGGGAAAAACTTCACGTCAATTGAAACAAAGAATCAGTGAACATAAAAGTTCTATCAGAAGAAAAGATGTTAACTATCCAGTCGCTGCCCATTTTTTATCTTTTAATCATGATGTTTCTTCCTTACGCTTCTGTGGGATTGAAAAAGTGAATGTGCCACCTAGAGGGGGCGATATTGAATTGCTTTTACAGAGACGTGAATTGTTCTGGATTTTTACTCTTCAGACTTTATCACCTATGGGTATGAATGATGAAGCATTGTTTAATGTGATGTTATGAAATATGATCATTAGATATATGATATTATTAATAATACTCCTTTATATTTATTATATATATATATATATATATATATATATATATATATATATATATATATATATATCCCATTTTATTATATAATTGTTGAGTTAATGATGTGATGTGGTGTTAATGATTATTTAATCACTGATCTTGATTGGATATTGATGATTCTTTGTGATTCGTGACGTTTTAAATACAATGGAGTTTGAATACAATGTTTATGCCTGATGAAGATCTTACGATCGAAACGTTGCTAATAAAGTGTCTTTCTTATTGTTTTGCAAGTTGATAGTGTGCGGGATTCATTTTTTTGTTTTTTCACCTCCAAGAATAAAAAAGAAATATAAATGGGGCCCAGTTCTCACCTACTGTGGTCCCACAAAAACCCCATAGAAGGGGCATTTGTGGGTCCAGTGCTATCACCCATTTGGGCCCCATAAGGGTTCTGTATGTGGCCCACATTGGACCCATTTATTAGAACCCATGTGGGCCCCTATAATGAACACACAAATGGGCCCCACTTAGAGCCCACTATAGACCCATCATATGTCCCTATGGGCTAACACACAGGGCCCATGTGGAGCCGATGGATAAAATAATATGGGGGCCACACTTGGGTTGCCCATGCAGGGCCCAAGTGACAGCCCATTAAAACCCCACATGAAAATGTTGGCTGGGGCTCTGCTTGCTGTGTTGCTCTACTTGCGGTGCCTTCGGGGCTTGGCCCCGAATTGCTGCTTGCAGCTATATTTTCTCATAGGGATTGAAGATGATACCCGCCATCTAATTACGTGGCATGGCACCAACCTTGGTTTATTTACAGGTTGGCGAAATGTGGCAGCCAAATGATATGAGTAAATAGCCATATAATATTAAATAACTTTAATAGTAATGTTACGCAACATCTTACTTGTAGGTAGCACAGATTACGTTGTATTTTTCTTGGACATTTATCTCAAAGTATGGCCTCAAAGGGGAGTGTCACTCCGTCCTGGGCCAAGAAAAAATGGGAGAACCTTAAACAAAAATATAAGGTAAAATCACAGTTTATATGTCAGACAACTTTTATTATTTTGATTCATTGCAAATAAGAATTGTAATGGACATTAACTGAAATTTAATTACAGACATTACAGGCAATTATTATATTAAATTGTTGAAAATTTATATATATATATATATATATATATATATATATATATATATATATATATATATATATATATATATATATATGCAGGGATAAACCATTCAGATTGAAGTATTTGTGTAGTCATGGAGTAAACAATCCATTTGTTTATGCAGGACTTAAAGTGCCTCAAAACAGGAGTCAACACTGAGCACTGCTGCATCCTGGAAGTGGTACAGTTTGTTGGATAAGGCAATTGGGGTCAGACCATTTGTGGTTAACCCAGGAAGAACATACATCTATGAATGGAAGAACAAAGTAGCACAATTAAAGAAATTAGAGTACTTCTATGGAATAAAGTCTGATCATAAATTGGCACCATACTTGATCAATATTAGAGATTATCATTAGAAAAAGCTCCTGAAGAAGTATCGCATGAGCGACCACAGTCTGTATATAGAGACAGGCCGACACAAGCAGAGCCAGAGAGCTCAGACTGTGTTCACACTGTACTGATGGAGGACAAGTTGCACTTCCTCAAGGACTGAAGCAAATATAAACACATTAGAGACACTTAATTCACTCAAATTTTCCCCCCGAATTCCAGCAAATGAGCCAGATAGACAAACTCAGCACAGTATCGGTTTACGAGCCTCTTGAGCTGAGGCGCTACAGCAATCTGTCATGACCATGGTCACCTACACATTAAAGAGCCACAAAACGTTTTTTATTGTTTGAATTTCTTTAATAACTAAACAGTTTGAAGGTTGGGACTTTGTTTAATATCATAAGTAACCTGCTTTGTCTTGTCCGTCGACATGTTGTCAGTTTACTGCGATGTATTATTCACTGTGTGTGGCGTGACAGCAGCAACAGTAACTTAAGGGGGCGGGTCTTTGCGAAGGGTCAATTGGGGTATCCACTATTGCCCACTATACACCAGCCAGGTGATGGACAGAGCCTCTGGTGGAAGATTGGGCTGTGTTTTAGCACCCTGGCATCATGAACAGGCCCAGGAAAACCTATAAACACATCTAGACATTTTAGACAAGAAATGATATTAACTAGGTCTGTCAATCGCTATATAAATAAAAAAAAAAAAAGGATCCAATTCTCTGTTAACTAGCTCATATTTCTAGGATATTGGTTGTTTATTAGGACTTATAAAGCATATATTAATGCCTTATTCTACATGACCATATTCTATATCCCTTAATCCTACCCCATACCCACAGCCTATAGTTTTGAGGGACATGTTTTTTTTAATTTAGCCTATTTTTCTTTGTGATATTTTAATCTCTGTGACATTTTGTTACTGTGTTGACAGTATCATAAAACAATAAAAAAATAAAAAAAAAACTATCCAACTTTTTATAATTGTTATCCCCATTACCCTTTCTTTATTTATGAGGAGTTTAAATGTGAGATTTTGGAAATGAGATCTAAATTTAGCGGGACCTGTCGGGTTGGCAAGAAAATCATTATAAGAACACAGTGAATTTTAGGCTTTAAAGGATTAGTTCACTTTCAAATAAAATTTTCCTGAATTTACTCACCCCCATCTCACCCCCAAGATGTTTGTCTTTCTTTCTTCAGTCGAAAAGAAATGAAGGTTTTTGATGAAAACATTCCAGGATTTTTCTCCTTAGTGGGCTTCATTGGCCTCCAAACGGTTGAAGGTCAAAATTACAGTTTCAGTGCAGCTTCAAAGGGCTCTACATGATCCCAGATGAGGATTAAGGGTCTTATCTAGAGAAACAATCTGTCATTTTCTAACTGCATATGCTTTATAAACACAATTGATTGCCTTAAAAGTGCTTCCGCTTTCCGTATTCTTCAAAAAGCTTATGCAGTGTGTGTCCTACACCTTCCCTATTCAACTTATGGAGAAAAAAGAAACTGGCACTGCGTTTGTTCCGTAAGTTTGTTCTTTTCGACTGAAGAAAGAAGGACATAGACATCTTGGATGACTTGGGGGTGAGTAAATTCAGGAAAATTTTATTTGAAAGTGAACTAATCCTTTAAGTTTCTCTGTTCTTTCCGCAAATAATGAAACCATTGAAAAATCAGGGTGACAAGAAGACTTGTCAGAGTATAAGTACTTAATGCCTTTGGACGTGGATGGGGCTTATCCCTTTTGCGACATCAGAAAAGAGAACATTGCAGTGGTGAGTTTCCCAAAAGCATCATTAGCTGGTCATAAGTCCTGTTGAACTCTATTGGTACGACGGAATTTGCGACCAAGTTTGCTTTGGGAAACCCACCCCTGAATGGCTCGATTTGAGGCACTTTTCCTGATTTTTGGCAGCATAAAAAATGAGTAGGTGGATTTTTACCACTATAGGATGGTTGTGTACACACTGCGGACACATAAATATGTTCAAATCCAATTTAAAGGTGAATTTTACATAATAGGTCCCCTTTAAGGCTTACATGTTGATCAAAACTCTTTCCACACTTAGCACATGTGTAAGGCTTCTCTCCCAAGTGTGTTCTCTTGTGGTTATTGAGGTTTCCTTTTTGGTTGAAACATTTTCCACAATAAGGGCATATGTAAGGCTTTTCTCCAGTGTGAACGTCCATGTGGACTTTAAGGCTTCCTTTTTGGTTGAAACTCTTTCCACAC
The DNA here is from genome assembly GCF_024489055.1 of Chanodichthys erythropterus. Taxonomy (NCBI): domain Eukaryota; kingdom Metazoa; phylum Chordata; class Actinopteri; order Cypriniformes; family Xenocyprididae; genus Chanodichthys; species Chanodichthys erythropterus. The sequence continues at coordinate 43,599,632 of NC_090228.1, read as the reverse complement.
TGTTTGCAGGTATAAGGCTTCTCTCCAGTGTGAATTCTCATGTGTCTTTTAAGGCTTCCTTTTTGGGTGAAACCTATTTCACACTGTTGGCAGACGAAAGGTTTCTCTCCAGTGTGAATTCTCATGACTGTAAGGTTTCCATGTTCACTGAAACTCTTTCCAACTTGAAAAACGGTGAGACAACTTTTAGATCCAATGTTTTGAGCTCTTTCTTGCGAGGAAGTCTTTTCAGTCTGTGGGCAACTAAAATATTTTTCTTCAGTTACACAATCATGATGTTTCTCATATTGTTCTTTCTCTTCCTTTTCATTCAGTACTTCCCTCTCCTCCTTCAGCACCCTCAACTCTAAGTTGAGAAAAAAAAAAAAAAGATATAAAAGTTAGCCCCAGTTTAATGGCACAAAGTACCAGACATTAAAACATTTAGACATGTAAATCAGTGGTTCCCAACCCTGTCCCTGGAGTACCCCACATTTTGTCGCCCTAATCAAACACACCTGATTCAACTCGTCAACCCGTCTGTCCCTGCGTCTCAATCAGCTCCCTAGGTTGTGAATCAGTATATCATGAAAGTGAATGTGGCCGACTCCCTGATCAGTGCTCTGACTACTGAACTAGGGAGCTGATTGATCACAAGCTCAGAATACCTGATATATACGCTTTATATTCTTAGCCTTTTGCTTGACTACATTATCAAACAGCTAATAATGTGTTGCTAATGTTACACAGACCATGTGTAACTATGTTCGCCATCTCAGTCTGCCTTCTAAAAATCAGCATACTTAAAGGTGCCCTAGATTCAAAGATTGAATTTATCTTGGCATAGTTGAATAACAAGAGCTCAGTACATGGAAAGACATACAGTGAGTCTCAAACTCCATTGTTTCCTCCTTCTTATATAAATCTCATTTGTTTAAACGACCTCCAAAGAACAGGCAAATCTCAACATAACACCCACTGTTACGTAACAGTCGGGATCATTAACATTGTTTGATCATTAACAATTAATGTACTGTTAAATGTGGTTAAAGTTACCATCGTTTCTTACTGTATTCACGGAGACAAGAGCCGTCGCTATTTTAATTTTTAAACACTTGCAGTCTGTATAATTCATAAACACAACTTCATCCTTTATAAATCTCTCCAACAGTGTAGCAATAGCCGTTAGCCACGGAGAGCAGCCTCAAATTCATTCAGAATCAATGTAAACATCCAAATAAATACTATACTCACAGGAATCGATGTATGCATGATGAACACTTTGTAAAGATCCATTTTGAGGGTTATATTAGCTGTGTGAACTGTGTTTGCCGTTTAAGGCAGTTGAGAGCCCGCTGGGGCGGGGGAGCAGGAGATTTAAAGGGGCCGCACGCTTAATCGGTGCATATGTAATAATGGCTCAAAATAGGCAGTTAAAAAAAAATAATTAAAAAAAATCTATGGGGTATTTTGAGCTGAAACTTCACAGACACGTTCAGGGGACACCTTAGACTTATATTACATCTTTTGAAAAGGCACCTCTAGGGCACCTTTAACACTTTGAACAACTCAAAGTTAGTGGAAAAACATATATAGTTCATCACAACATCATCATATACATAATTCATCCTCTATATTGCTAAATGTACCTGATTTTTTATTTCAACAGAAAAATATACCAGGATAACATGACTTCTCTTGAACAGTTTGTGTGAATCATAAACATTCAAACAGTTTGAATTAAATATATGGGCAATTCCAGCGTTATGGACGTGACATTTGGAGTCAAAACTTGAAATATAAACGCTCAAAGAATGCATTTAATAGTAACATATTGAACCGTCTATTTATATATTCATAATCCCTTACTAAAGGAGTCCAGACATTAGAAAAATGTCAGTCTATTCAACTGTTTTATATTTTAGATGAGGGAAATATACAGCGTTACGGACGTGACAAAAAAAGTCACTAAGATTTGGGTGACAACATATTTTTTAAGAATTCTGTGAATTACATTGAGCAAACCAAAAGTAATACTGCCCACTGAATGAAGAAGGGTTGGCTCTCCACAGAGCATAAAATAATAATTTTATTTAATTTTTCATGTTCGCATTAATGAGGAAAAAACAATGTTACGGATGTGACAGTTTTCCGTTACGGATGTGACCGGTCTGAAAGCGGCACAAAAGACTTGGTTTAAAACTGCTTTAAAACTTTCACAGAGACCTCAAGCAAGCATTTAAACCACCAAATACTGAAATCTGGGATACCAGTATGGTAAGACTCCACAATTTATCAAGTTTTTACTAAACTTTATACAAATGTAACGTTATACTCTGTAGTGCAAAAGGTTATGGATTAGACCTATTTCTCATGTTGACCAGCATGGGCGTTGTTCAAGAATCAATTTAGAGACCATGATTTTCCTTCTTACAGAACTGCTTGCTAAAATACATTGACAAATATTTATGTTTATCATAAAGCAGTTTAAAATCGCATGTTTTCCCCACAGTCAGGTGAACCGATTGACACTATTGCCAATCGCAATCATGTCAGTTTTATGTTTTGTGTCTAAATGACCACACGGTTTTTCGTCTAGTTTTCAGAGTTTAAAGCGGAGTCTTGAGTCAAAATGATCAAACTTTATTTCAAGTCAAAATTATTGCAATCTTATTATTTTCATTTTGTCAGCTTGATCGCGCGGATTGTGATCAATATAGGCTAGGCTATTCATTTTTAACCAACCGGTAACGCGACATCCCAATTCTCGAGGGAAGTGTCCTATGAGACACAATGCTCTTCTATAAGTTGTACTGTATCATATAGGCCTACCTTTTGATGTTCATATTTCGTTCTCTGGCAAGAGGAAGAGAAGATCGGTTCATGTGCACCTGATCCGCCGCTTACAGGCGCTGCAGTAGCTAATCTGTCACGCGCCGTAGGCTATTAAAGAGCGACATCTATTGTTTAAATTTTGTTATAAAATCGACTGAATTTGAAAGTTAAACCTTTTTCATATTAAAACTAACAAAGCACAAAGAGTATTGCGATTATTGGATATGTTCTGATATGGTAAGCCTGAAACAGATGATAGCAATATAAAGAAGCAAACTCATAGGATTTAATATGAAGCGTCCGTAACGGTCACGTCCGTAACGCTTATTATGGTTGTTCAGAGCAACGTAGTGAAATGAATTGTTGATCCTAATAAGCATAAACATAATTTAGCTTTGCATATAAAGTTTCAAGTTATTTGCATTTATAATTGTTATATGACATAAACTTAATCTTTAAAACGTTACGGACGTGACAGAGTTCTGAAGCGTCCTGACCTCTTTATTCTAGCTCTTATAAATTCATCAGGCAGTGCTGTTATGACTAAATGAGTGTATTTATTTCTCAGGCATGCCTCCATCTTTCTACACAATGCTTACTGCTAAAATAAAGTTTAAAAAATGGGGTCTTTGATCCCTTTTTTGAAAGCATGAAATATGGTTGGTTGAAAATTTAATTTAAGCATTGTTGCTTACCACATATATTGTGGATAAACAAGGCAATTTTCTTAAAATTTCTGTTAGAGCACATTAATACAGTATATTACAGACCTAAATGGACAATTTAAAAAGGGTTTTGTTCTTTTGGTTAAAACTTTTTTTTTTCATGGTAAAGATGACCTTTGCGTGGAATTGCCCATATATATTTTTTTTTCTGACATTGAGTGTGTCGTCTCATGTGGACAGACATGTTGAGATCACATGATCAGATAAATACTAATGCTGCCTTCATTCGCTATTAAGGCATGAATTAAAGTAGGAAAAAATGAATATAGACATAGCCTAAACAAAAATGTATTTTTTGTAACATTAAATCCAAAATTTAATTCTGAATTTAAAAATAAATCAAAACCATTTTCTATTATATAAATATTCAATATAATTTAACAAATATATTTATTTTACATAGAGCAAACAGTGAAATGTGAATAATGAACATTTATCTACAAGTTTTTTTTTTTTTTACTTTTTCTTTTCATCTTAAAAAGCACCTGGCATAAATAGCAACAAATAATCACTGAATCAAGCAATAAATAAGCTTTGAGAATGAAACCAACCTGTTTGTTCCACAGTTTCTTCTTGTTTCAAACTGAATGTTTCTTTAGTCTTAATTTCTTCACTCTCCTCTTTAATATACGCCATCTTTGTTTGTTCCTCAGGATCTTCATCTTTCACTCTGAATGTTTCTGTCTCAGTATCTTCTTGTTTCACTCTGAAAGTTTCTTCAATCTTCATGTCTTCACTCTCTTCTTTAATAAACGCCATCTTTATATGTGTCACATGGATTTCAGTCGCTTCACCAGGAGTTTTTTCTGTATTTGGACACTGTCATGATTAAGATTAAAATAATTAACAGAAAGAAATAAAAATGAACCCAAACTAAATCTCAGGGTGCGTCTCAATCATAGTTCAGTAGTTCAAAACATTGATAAATGAGTCAGTCAGGCTGAGAGTTAATGCACTTTACTGACCTGATTAGCCAAAAAAAAAAAGAAAAAAAAGCAGCACTAAAAATTAATAAACGAATACAAGTTATATTGAAAATACATATTAAACTAAGTATTTGTTATTTATATTTGTTTAATTATTTGTATATCAAATGAATTACACATTCATGAAAAAAATTGTGATTTGTTGGTCAAAGTTGTCATTATGTTAGTAGTTCTCGTTGCATTTTTACACTGTTTTGACCAGCATGTCTCGTCAGCGCGCGGTGATTCGAGCGAATCGAATCACTGAATCATTTTGCGAAGCATTTGGTTCAATTGACTCGGACTTTCGAAAAGCTCCGTTTCTCTCGTCACTACTCGCCACTGACCGAATTCGTGTTTACTTTAAACTGACTAGGGCACGAAATGAGACGCATCTTTTCTGTAACTCGTATTTTGCTCACACAAAGTTAATATATGTTAGATAAAGCATTACATTGTTGCATTCAATAACAAACACTTCATTCTGCAACGCTTGTAAAACTTCAAACTCCATTGCACGGATTCTGTCGATTTAAACACTTTAAATGCTTAAAACACAAACCTTTCTTAAGTCGAACCACAACAGATGCAGGAGCGCGACGCAGCCTTATCACGTCACATCACAAACCAAAATAAAAGCCCTGTTCACACACCGCTGTCTAAAATAACAAAGTGCATAGAAATTCATATAGAAGAATATATACAAATAATAAAAGATAACAGAAGTTCAGAGATAAATGTATGTTGTGCAATGATGTACTGAAAATATAACAACTAAAGAGTGTAATATTTTGTCTAATGTTTGGGTGAAGAAACCATTTTATACCAGATATAAATTAGATTAAAATGCAAATAGTGACAAATGTGATTAAAACAGAGTGTATGAGTTCATAAAGCAGAGTTCATACTGTGTCAGCATTTAAACACATAAAAGTTAGTGTTTTTCTTATTTTAAGTGGGCATATAAAGCTCATTTGAGTACCTAAAATAGGTATAAAATGTCTAAAAATTGTGATTGTCCAAAAATCAATAGATTTATTTTTGTTATATCTTCATAATCTTTCACATTCTCAAAAAAGCTTAGGCTTGACAGTTGAAGTTAGTCTCTCTACACTCTCAAACACCATATTTGTATATATTTTAATATTTTGTTCTACAAATTCAAATGTCTTGTGTTTTATACAATATTTTAGTACTAGTTTAACTACTTTGTACTAATGTCAAAAACAAATGTTAGGTACAATGTACTTATTGTGTTTATGTTGTATTGCAAAACTGTTTTGCTGCTATTTAGGTGGGATACGGTTATATTTAATATTAAAAAAAGAGCACAGATAATGAACAATTAAGTATTTGTGGATCTGTGCTACGCCATGATCATTGCACAGGTACAGTCCCACTGAGAAGAACTAAAAATCATTTCTTAGAATAGCTGTAATTCAACAGTTTTCTCCACAATTAAAATGTAGCTACACACATCCTTCTTTATAGACATGTTTGGTTATGCATATATTATTGCAGTGTAGTAGTGACCTACAGTATTATTTTTTTTTAAATGATTTGTGATGTAGAATGTGTCATCACTAATGTAGAGGCAAAAAGGTCTGACTGAATCCATGACTCCAGAATCTTTCGGGCTTCTTCTCTTTCCCAGCAACTGGCACAAAGGTAGGTTATTCATGCAAAAAGTACAGCTTTAAAACACCACCAATTTGTAATTCCATGATAAGAGCACCTCACCACACAAGTAGGGCTTTCAGTATATAATGTACAAAACAATATGTATGTTAATTTTTAACATGTAGAGTAAGAGCAGACCAAAGTGTTGAAAATGTGGACATTGCAAGGTGGATGTTTGTGGGTTGAGGGCTATGGCAGAAGTAGTTTCATTTCGGGGAAAAGTGTGCATAATCAAAGGCAATTTTTGTTTGTTTAGGGTGATAAAATATCAACTCTTTAAATTATAAAATTATAAATGGCTACGAAACATGAAAAAATTAATCTGAGCAAGCTGAAAGAGCACAGTATATGAGGTTCTTTTTGTCTCTGTTTGAACGGCTGTGGCGGGATGTGTCGATGTCTGTTTCATAACTTGCATTATGATGTTCTACATAGTTTGGGACAGGACGGCCCTCTTGATCCATCAAATATCCTTCACCTCTTCTGTATGCATTGTTTTTCTTCCATGCCTCCAAAGAGACCTTTACTAATGCATGGAATTACCCTTCCATCCGTACAGAGCAAGATCTTCCCCCTGCTGTGGGAAATAGGACTTGCATAGAATCCAGTCAATGTTTCATCTAACATGCAGGTATGAATGTATAGTTTTTTTTTAAAAGCACAACAATGTTTATATAGGGTTTGCATTTTTTTATTTATTTTTTTTTAACCCAGGAGCTCAACATTTTGATGCAAGACAGCACTTACCCACTGGAGGAGCAGAACACTGGAGTAGTCCCTCAGCTGGAATGTATGCTGTCCGAGAATGGCACAGCTCAGGACAACCATTAATCCAACCTCTAGATATTTAATTGTCTGTTAAATTTTTTGCAGCAGCTTTTTGAATAACAATATTTTTGTTTAATACTCTAAAAAAATCATCACAAACACAATTTACATAAATTATAGTGTGATTGTATAGAGCTTTAGTTTATGGTGTCAACTACATCATGAAGTTGATCTCTGCATAGCACATAGAGAATAAAAATGTCCTTCTTTTTACTTTTTTTTTTAAACAGATTTGGAAAAACACATTAACAAAAACAAATGCTTTGAAGGGATGGTTCATCCAAAAATGAAAATTCTGTCATCATTTACTCACCCTCATGTTGTTTTAAGCCTGTAAACACAAAAGAAAATTATTTAAAAAATATCTTCTTTTGTGTTCATCAGAACAAAGAAAGTCATACAGAAAAAACAGAGAATTATGTATTTGTTTTCAATGAGTTTTCATTTTTGGGTACTTTTTTGTAAGTTCTTCGCAATGTAAAGAGAGCACAGAGCATGCAACAAAAGTTATTCCAAATCGCAAGCGCAAGCTTGTGCGAGTATATTTCAGTTCAGGCTGGTGATGATGTTCTGCTCTCACGTGACCCCCAAGAAACAATGGACAGGAGACACATTTACAAGCCATCACCAAGAACCATAATACAGTGGCCAGCATCTCTTCCTAAGGGGAAGCCACTCTTGTGAAAGGGTCAACTTGCCAGAGGGTCAGTGTGTCAAGACTGAGGACATACTACAGATTGAAAAGTAAGAGTTTGATAAACTGTATAAAACAGTTTACAATTAAATTCTAGACATACTTTTTCTTGATTCTCTTCGCCCTGCTGGTTTTGGAGATGAGACTTACAGAAAAATATTTAGGTTGAAACTAAAGATAATCAATTTACTGGCCTTGTTCCAGGCATGTTATTTAGTTACAATTTCTAAAAAGAGCCTTTTTCTCAGGCTTCAAGTTCATAGAGCCTCATTCTCAGGCTTCAGAACTGGGCTGGGTTTCACGAAACCTTCTTAACGCTACATTGTTCTTAATTTATATCTTAGGCTGTACCTTAAAGTTAATATGTTACCCGAAACATTCTTAGATAAGTATACCTTCTGTAAGTCATTCGTTCATAAGGTTGGTCTAAGACCACTCTAGCTATACTGTTTCTGAACCACTTTCTCACATAACGCAGTCAAGCAGCCCCTGCATAGAGTGAATTATCGATTCTCGAGGCATCGATATCAACCAATTCAGCACCACCATCATGGACAACACCTGGTAATGTTGCACTTAAGCAAGTATACCTTAAAAAGTATAGATATCTGTTAGTGAATTATTCAAATCTGTTTGGTTTGATGTTTGTTTTTCAGCTAATAATGTTTATGATGTTATACGACGCTACAAAAGGTTTCTGAAGCTAACAAGATGGGGAACAACCATGACCAAAGCATTTCAAAGGAAAGATGTCTCTCAGAATGCTGTGGCCCAGCTTGATCCAATTGAAGAGCTGTACTTTGCAGCCTTTTACCAGGAAAGTTAGCCGAATTTGCACTAAAATGTTGAGAACACATTGTTGGGGATGTTCAATGACATCAAGTCTTATCGATGAAAAAAAAGGTTCACCCTTTTGATCTAAATAAGTGTGGGGGGAAAAAAACAAGCATGTTTTCCATGTTCAGTGATATTTCCTGGTTAAATTGTAATTTGCTACAATGTTGTTTAAACTGAAAGAAACATAATTTAATGTTAGAAAACATTTTTGTATTTTTGGCATTTTAGGCTGTCATATAACAGCGGTTCCCTTTTGATACTGCGCCGCTAGACTCATATGGGGAAAACTCGCACGGCCATTTGTTCATGCAGGAGAAATAAACGAACTGATGGCGAGAAAGCCCACCAAAAGGGGCGGGGCATCTGGCTATATAAGCAGGCATTCTGGCATAGGATCCTCAGATCAATTCTCCTTTAGCGACGATAACGTTCTCTTCGCCAACACTGAGACGTTGACACGCCTCGCAGTAGATTCAGCCGAGACTCGCCGGCCTGCTTCAGCTCAGTGCTCACAAAGCCAGCTCACCTTTGCGCTGCTCGCAAGCCGCCTGGACATCTGCAAGCAGACTGATCAGTGTTTCCCCTGCTGCCATCCAGCGAGCGTCTAAAAGAGCCAATATGTAAAAGAGCTAAATTTCTCTAAAAGAGCAGTGGCGTTGTTGCAAATGACAGCTGTGGCTCGAGCAGGGCACTCCTGCACCTCGATGACGGGCACAGTGAGTGCGTCCCATGCCTGGGGAAATCCCATGCCGAGGCTGCACTCACTGAGACGAACTGTTCTCACTACGAGAGCATGAGTGGATAGCTTTCTTTTCAGAGAGCGACAACGCCCCCGCGCCCTCCTGTTTTCTTCCTCCCTGGAAGGCAGGGGAACTCGGCGCTTGGATTTGAGTGAGCTCATGCCGGCTCAAGCCCTGTGTGCCTCATTCTTTCCACATAGAGAACCATCGCCTGCCCTTTTCGCCCGCCTAGACCAGCATCCCTCTGCCAGTGCGAGTGACATGGTCTCCTTTGGTGGCTCAAAAGAGGATCCTGTAGATGACAGCATGTCTCTAGTGGCTTCCGATACGGAGGAGTTGACAGGCCCTGCTAAAGATCCAACCCCCTTACCGTCTTTAGAGCCCATCAATATCAGAGCTGGGATGGACGCCGATCTCTTCCGCGTACTCTCCAGAGCCGTCGAGGAGCTCGGTCTTGAGCTGTTTGGATGAGTGGTACCTGCTGGGGCGCTGCCAGCTCCTCGTCAGTGTGCAGCTCCGTTTTTCCCAGAGGTCCACGACGAGCTGACTAAATTGTGGCCTCTGCTTAAAAAAAATTTAATTAATATTATTCTAGCTTTAGCTTTGTGCGTTTTTTTTTTATCAAAACTTGAATGTGATTAAGTTCAATTTATGTCAGTTGTCATGTAGTACTTAGTATTATGTATGCCTTATGTTTTGTTATTTTTGTTCTATTTTAACCAGCAAGAATCTGAAACAAGAGGAAGAATCAGATGACAAACGTGATCAAAAATATGTTCTCAGAAACTGATACAGAAGACAATGAACCAGTAAACAAAAAAATTCTGGTTGATGAAGAATCAACTATTGGTTAAGTGGATAAATTACTTATATAGGTGACACCAGTGACATCAATAGAAAATCTGCCAATGAAAAACCAACAGTCAAAATGACACTTTTTTTTTTTTTTGCTTTGTTACCAAGAAAGCTAATTTCAAAATAGCTATGGACCTCAAAACTCACTTAAAGAGGATGCTGACAAAGCAATAGCTCTTAGTCTCCATGCAGGCTCAAGAAGTGAGACTTTGATACATGACTATATCTGCCAAAACCAGTCAGCTTGAAAGATTCCTACAGGCCATGTGCAAAAAGTCTCCAATCCTAACTTTAGAGGATGCTGTAAAACCAGGAAATTTCCTAAATGTGATTGAGGCAGTAAAAGAAATGGCTGGATTTGAAAAGGATTAGAACAAATACAAAACTCCAAGCCTTGCACTGAAAAATGGACACTCCCTGTTAAAAGTAACATTGTTATGGTTTCATGGCTGTAGACAAGGACTTAATTAAATCCTTCCAGAAGCTTTATCAAGCAAAGTGGTCAGAGTACATATCACACAGTGTTTAAAGCACCATGAAATATAACAAGCAAACTATATTACAACTCATCTCACAAACATCATGAAAAATGCAGAAAAAGCAGCCAGATCATTGAAGGAGGCCAATCAATTTCATCATTCTTTAAGTTTAAAATTTGTGACGTGGTTGCAATTTCTTTGCATAGCTGAGTATATTGTAAATAATTAGGTTGTGTTGTACTACATTTATCTGCAAGCTTTCTGAGACTTGATGTCCTCTGTAATAAGTCAGGCAGATTGGTCTTTTTATACTGTTTGTTCTTAGTAACGCTGCTACCTTTCTTCCACCTTTTCCTTTCAGTTCAACTTGCTAAAAATAGCTGCACAGCTTCTGTTCATATTCTGACAGCCCCACTTCTTCATTGGTGTTTGAGTAAAAAAAAAGGTCACCACAACAGCCATAAGGTGTCAACATGTGGGTTTTTCATAAATCCAGCCTTCTCAAAAATTGGAGCATTACCTGATTGCACGGTGGGGTGCACTTGTTGTGGGAAAGGCTGCATTGAAATCAAGTACAAAAACAACACCATCCAAGTGGCATGTTTGGCCAGACTTTTGCTTTGAACTTGTTGATGGAAAGGTACAACTTAAAGAAAGTCACCAATATTACACACAACTCCAAAGACAAATATTTGTGAAAAACGGTAATTACTGAGATTTTTGTGTTTGTTTGGACACTGAAAGACCGTTTTGTTCTGCGAATAGTTCCAAACCCAGAGTTTTGTTATCTCCCTGAGGTAACAATTCACCAAAAAAGACTCGAGAGAAACAGTGAGTAACAGAACTTCACCTTTAGGAGAAATCCAGCAAAAGAATGTGAGAAAGACCAGTAACAGAGGTAAAAAGCAGAATGCAAAGAAATAAAAACAGTCCTGGTATCTGTGCAGTGGACCTGAAGAGAAAGGCGATATGGTGGCACGTCATGATGAGAACTGTAGGGTCAAGCAAAACGCTATTCCCAGAAACTAACCTGAAACCAAAGCACCATTATTTATGTCACTATCCAGCACTGATCCTAAAATTTGGACCCTTGATCAGACTATGGACCATGCGCTTTGAAAGTAAACATAGCTATTTTAAGATATGTGCAAGAAATTTGAAGAATTTCAAAAACCTCTTACTCTCTCTCTCTGACAGACATCAGATGTTGCAGGATTATCTTTCAGCAAGCTCAACGGGTCAGGCTGTCTTCCAAGTTAAAGATATTTCTGCATTTTACATTCAAGATGTAGTCAGACAATGTGGCTTCACTGAGAGCAACGCAAAGGTCACAGTAGAAATGCTGTATAAAGGAACATCATACAAGGACAGTTTCTTGTTACAGAGAACACTAACTCTGTAGAGTTTGGTGAACTTGTGCTTATTTTGATTAAAAATTACACTCAAAATTTTATTTTGTGGTGTCAATGTACAATGTAGCAGAATTCCTTCCTGGCAGCATATTATGTACCGTCTCCTGCACACGAAAGGAAGACTGGAGAAGAAAATGGGTAAATGTAAGTTCAGTGTGATTTGGCACCAAAATGTGAAGTATAGAGAATGGTTAGTTGGTGCAAGCAATGGGATTGAGGTGACTTGCAAGATGTGCAAAAAAAAAAAAAAAAAAAAAAAAAACTTTAAACTTGGGACAATTGGAATTAAAGCAGTGGAGTCCCATATGAAATAAAAAAAAGCACAGACGCAAGTGAACTAACTAAAACCCACAGCTTCACTTCACTGTAAACCCGAATAAGCTAGGCTAAAATTTGAGGTAATCGGTTACATAATTTTATTTAAACCAAGAGTTTGTAGTATTCATACATGATCATTCTTCCTAACTTGAAGTACTGAGTTAGCTAACTCATACATTGATAACAATTAACATAAAATATTTAGTTAATTTTGAGTTCGTGCAAATCAAATGAGTTATTTACTTCACTGTAAATCCTAAAGAAATACAAAAAAAAAAAGCCAACTTGCTAATTTACTAACATTATTAAGCACAGTATAGCACTTATTAAATAAGTACAGCATCTTAAAACATGTACCCACTTACCTGCTCTCATACTAAGCAGCATGTGCTGCTTGTCACCATGATGGTAACTCTCCAAAAACCCACATTAACAGAAACTCTTTAAATTAACATAACAAAACATTAATCACTATTAAATCTTGTGCAAAAAAACATTATATAACACTATTTTAGCATTTACTCTCCCTTTCGAGTGCCATGGGGTAAAGCGTGCTGGGAAATAAAAATATCAGCCCAGTTTCAGGCTTTAAAACCAATAATGAATTCTACTCAGTGTTGCCAAGTCTGCGGTTTTCCAGTGGAATTGGGATACTTTCCTCAGGTTTCCTCAGGTTGTTTTCATGTCCATATTACCCCAAATAACATGATATTTATCACCTGGAATGTGACTTTTACCAAAAAATGCAGATTTTACCCCCTGGAACGTGATTTTTACTGTCGGACCCCCCATGAAACGCGATTGGGCTAGTTTTGAGTAGCAATTGGTCGGGTTTTGTTGTGAAAACCTGGCAACCCTGATTCTACCGAATGATAGAAAAAATATTCAGCAGACGCTTCTCGTGTTTGCTGGATAATGAGTCAGGACCTTAATGCTCATTCAACTGAATGTTTTTCAGTTTGAAATGATCACATGTGTCTTTTCTCCATTTAAAGTGACTATAATTACAGGAAAATAGCATTTAGCACTTTTTTTTTTCTTCTGTTCCTTTAGTGAACTGAATAAATGATCCACAAAGGATGAACTATGGATTTATCTACTAAGTTAATCTTTGTGCGATACATGAATCATTATGTGTTCAGGGTCTGATTTGAAGCTTTTACTGCAGGACTGTTTAACAGCCTGCATGTCAATTTTATGTGCGCGTGAAAGGAAAATATACTTTAATTATTGATTTACCCTTTCACACTTTATTGTGGTTTACACACCCTGGCGGTACCTGATTAAGAAAAACAAAATAAAAAGCAGATCATCTTACCAGAAAACAAATTCAGACATTGACATGTTTTCACACGTGCAGAATATTGCACCTTCCCCTACATTTAATTATTAACTTAGATTTACTACTTTTTGTCTGAAGAAATTTGAAATGATTAAAATACTGTTCACCACTAGTGATTTTTTACAACATGCCTAGATTCTAAATACACAGCAATGGCAAGGAAAGAGTAAAATGGGAATGAGAAATAGTAGGATAATTTTCAGACAGGCTACTCTGCATGTGAAACAATACAAAGACCAGTTACAAGACCACCCTATAAAACAAAATGGTATTTTCCTTATTTTTATCCAACTTGTAAAACTGTGCAAAAATGTGCATTGTAAAAAGCTCTATACAAATAATAATAAAGGTCACACTTTATTTTGGGGACCAATTCTCACTAATAACTAACTTTTATAACTCGAAAGCTGTGCTTTTGAATCGGATACTTGTTATAAAATCAAAATTTAAATTCCTCTTATCGATTTATTTGTGTGCTTTGTTAATATGACTTTAAAACATTCAAGCGCAAGAAAACCTATGTGCTGTTTTCTGTGCAGCACATCCAAAGCATGCACACAGAAAAAAATATTTTAATGTACTTTTAAAACATTCAAGCACAAGAAAACTGCAAGCACAGAAAGCCGCCTCTCATACAGAATAGTGTGCTATACTGAAATGAGTTCTCTTTCGCACCTTTTTGCATTTGAACGAACAAATACACAAAAATGTTAAAATACTCTTGTAAACACAGTCAGTTATGTCTTAAGTTATGTCTTGTGCAATTGCTATGTCTTAAGTGAACATAAACCGCTGACCAAGAAAATGCATGTGTAACAGTACGTTGGATCAGTGCAGCTCTTAAAGTGACAGCAGCCTAAAATTCCTGCTGCCGTCTCTATAATGATGTTAATCAAACAACAAAAGACAAAGAAAATTCACTCTCTGTTTTTGACTGAATAACTTTAACTATATTTGTAATGTATCATTTATTAATGTTAAAGGGTTAGTTCATCGAATCGAATCGAAATTAGAAATTGATAAGAATCGGAATCGATAAGCAGAATCAGAATCCTTAAAATTCAAACAATACCCAACCCTATTTAAACCAATAAAAATCTGCAACCTCTTGACCGGACCAGTCTGTACCAGTCTCATTTTCCCCACACCATGCAAAGTCAGTGTATATAAGCTGCTGACCCCCACCTGTGCAACGATCCCCAAAGATGTTTAGGCGGCATTGTGAAATGTAGTATTTGTGCACACAAAGCAGATTTACATGTCTAAGATCACTATTATTAGTTCTATCAGGACCACTATCGTCAAATATGATTGATAATGCATAGAGTTTGTATTGGTGGTATGATTCTGTTTTGGGCAAGAACTCCCTGCGCATCCATGCAGCCTAGCATGGGTAAGAGCAGGGAGAGCAGCAATAACCCCACTAGGGTAAACCGAACAGAACCAACATATCCAGACATCATTAATATCAATAATTTAACATGTACACATATTTCAAGAATTAGTTTGATTCAGGGGAATCATAAGGCCAATCCTGACTGAAGAGAGGAGGAGCTGGGGATGGAGGAGGGTAATTGGCTCCTGAGAAATGTGATAGCTGCTGATAATACTGAGGAGCTTATATATGGATGCTGTGATAGGCGTCATATTCCTCTAGGTAGACGTGAGTCACCTGATGCGAGCTTGACAGACGTGACTTGCCAGAACTGACACTAATGCTGGATTTTGAGTTGTATATTTTAACTTTTAATAATAATACCAGCTGACAGTGCTCCCTGTATATTTACAGCATTAGTTGACTGAACTTTATGACATTTTATCTGCTAAATCCATAAATGTGCCATGTGCTCTTGTCCAACGTGTTTACTTCTGTTGAGCACATGGCACATTTATGGATTTGGCAGATGCTTTAATCCAAAGCAATTAAGATTACAGAATTCGAAGGAGTAAATAAAAACATTTCCATGTGCTCACAATAAATGCAACAAACAGTGCACGGCACACATGAGCACATGGCACTTCTGAATCCTGTCACCAAATTGTGAGCATGACAGACCCAAGTGACAGGATCCTGACAATTCTTGACCATTCAAAAAGTTGTAAATCAGGTTAATAATTACATTGTTTTTATGTATATCATTAAATTAATTGAACTAAAATGAGTTTATGAACTGTTTATTGAAATATTGTAAAACATTTAGTTTTCAAGATTAACTTTTAAAGAAAAGTTGGAGTTAATCAGTAAAGGAAGACCTACATCAGAGCTTAATTTTGTGCAGAAAGTCAAAGCTTTTTAAAGCATTTCAATCCCAGCAATTATAAGCGACTCCTGGACAACAGTATCAGTCAGTAAGATAAAGCTTTACTGCTGGAATTATTTAAAAATAACAATTATTTAAAATCTAGTTGTCTGGGTTATTTGGTTTTGTTTGTTATTTGTTTCACTTTCATGAACTTTTAGTTTGTATTCAGTTGTTCCTGTGTTCCCCCTTATTACCATCAGTATTTATGTCACTCTCTTTCAGTTTTCATTTGTCCGGTCTACGTTATGTTAACACTTGTGTGTCTGTTCGTTTACCTGTCATGAAATGCCTATTTGAAGCTCATTAAAGCATATTGAACCTCTTCATCATCTTCTTTGTGTTTCTGTCTCCGACCTTTGCTGACCTTGGCTGCGTTGACACCGTTTTATTAATGTTAAGTTTTATTTGAGAAAAGTTATTTTGCAGAATTAAAGGTGCAATATGTCAAATTTTCTGTTCGCTAGAGGTCACTAGAGGCCTATTCAAAACAAAGGCGTAGCTTGATGATGGCAAGTTTGAGCGCGGAATCTTGGGACATGTGGTCTTCACATCACAGCCGGTGGAAAATAATCAGGATAGGACTCGGGCAAAAATCATGTTCATGGATGTGATTATTAACGTTACTGTAGTATGAAGCAGAGCAGGACCGAGTGTTGTGGGAGCTGAACGAGGAGCTGGAGCGATTGCGCAACTCATGCCTCACGAGCAGCAGAACTTTTATTATGACACAGTCGCCGGCGCCGCTTCTGCTTTTCCGGTCATGAGTATGAGGTAACACAGCTCTGTTTATCATATTAGATACATTTGAGTGTGTTGAAAATGTTATAACGTTACTCTGAGCGTTCGCTCGGTGGCTGCTGCCAGATACTTGTTGCACACTTCAGTAAGCTAGATTGATTTTAGAATATCATATTAAATGCTGGATGGCTTGTGTTGATAAATGCCATGATATTAATTTTAAAACGTATTGTATGATGGAGAAAATGCTGTATTACTGTTACTAAAAATAAAGCTGCATCTGATTATGCTATGTTAGCTACTTCACAAAATAGTGTTTTTCTCTGAGACATGGAAAAGCATGGTACTCGCAAAAAAAAAAAAAAAAAAAATCAAGAAAAATAGATTTAAACAATAAGAATAAAAGTGTTGAGCTATATAACAACAAACAGTTGTTCTCTTGTCTATTAAAACATAATATATTAAAGCGTCTTTGGTGTTTCCAGGGTTTCTACAAAATAAAACCGGAAACCGATGGTAACGCGGGTATGACGCAATTGACCGGCGACTCCTCACACGTCCCGGAGCCTTGGTTAAAACTGCAATTTTCTCACGATTTACAAATAGTTGGAAACATTTGGGACATCGTAAGTACTCAAGTGAACAAAATATATAACACTGGCCTAGTGGTTTTAGGATATTTTACTGCAAAATTCTTACATATTACACCTTTAATGGTTTAACGGTCAGTCTGTAAATGTACTAACCTAGCAAACATGCACATTTGCTTAAATTCTGCATAATAATTACATTTTTCATTTACATTTTATTACTTTTGTTTGCTTGTGAGATTTCTTGTCAGAGGAAACATGCAGTATTATTGAAGAGGACACAGAAAGCTAGACTGATTTTAGGCTTATTTACTTTTTGAGAGGGCCAAGGTTCAAGAGTCATAACACTTTTTGCTAAATCTGAGAGACAAAGACAAATTATTTCCTGTTGTGATCAAAATTGTCTCAGATGTTGTTGTTGACAGAGCAGAGCATCTACTGAACCCGGAACATCCCTTTATCATGATTAACAATTAACTTAGTTAACTACTTTTTTATCTGAAGAAATATAAAGCATGTACAAAACACAGTAAATCAGCACACTATAAAAAGAACTTGAGAGGTTGTGAGAGACAACCAAGTAAGAGCTGGAAGCAAACATCAGTGAAGAATGAAGGGTTTAATATGTACACTGCTGCTGTTGGGATTTTCTGTGTTTTCCATACAGCAGCAGGAAGATGAGAATGAGGTCAGTCAACAGCTCAGCTCTGAGGATGGAAGACAGAAACTAGCTTCAACTGACAGCCAGCAAAACTGTCATCTGTGCTTTCCTGACATCCATGCAGCACTGAGAGAACTGACCGCAATGATTACAGAGCAGAAAGCAAATGACCGAGCCTTTGAGACGCGATTGAGGGAAGCTGAGCAAGCTGCAGAACAACAGATGTTCCTCCTGGAAGAGCTGAACAAGAAAAATGATGGTACCTCACCAAAACATTCACAGTTTTATCAATGATCCAGAGTAAAAACCAAAAAATGCAATGCATGTGGTAGTTAAAAATGTAGTTTATACAGCATAAATTGTTATCTATTACAATAAACTCTAACATAATGTTTCTTCACAGCACTCTCAAATCTTACTCAGTCAAGTGGAGGAGTTGAGAAAGGACAATAGAGGTGAGACAGTTTGCTTGAGAGATATTTTTCAGTATATCCATTGATTAATATAGTAATATATCACAATGTTGGTGTATTTCATTGTCTGTCTTGCAGATAAAGAGATAGCTTTCTCAGCTGCACTGATGCAATCTAGCAGTGGAAATATTGGTCCTTTTACCACTGACATCACACTAACCTACAGGAACGTCTTCACTAACATAGGAAATGCTTACAACCAAATTACAGGTAATTATCAATGAAATGGAGTCATAAAACTTATAATAATGAGAATATGCTTAGAAATTGAATAACCATACAGCAAACTGATTCATTTCTGTATCTCTTGTCATTCGCTTCAGGTATTTTCACAGCCCCACTGAAAGGAGCGTACATGTTCCATATCTCTTTATATGGTCCAGCTAGTCAATCAACTCCATCAACTATAGGTATTATTAAGAATGGACAGCTTGTAGTTATGGCACATGCTCATCAGGCTCAGAATGTGGTAAACTCCTCTAAAGGAGTTGTGTTGCTCCTGGAGGTTGGAGATGTTGTCTATGTAAGACTTTTTTCTAACAGGCGGATATCAGATAATCAGAATAATCACAACACATTCAGTGGTTACCTACTGTTTACATTAAGAGAATAGGAGGTTTTCAAAATGTGGCTCAAATGTTTATGAATATTTAATGTATGATGTGAAATTGACAGTCAGATGAAAATCATGTAGAATCATTAACATGAACATGCATTAATGAAGACTAATGTGTTTGAAATTTGCAGTAGATACTGTATAATAATAATAATGTCAGTATAGTACACTATGCTCACAATAAACTCTGAGCTGTCTAATCTAAAAAGGACAGTTCTGCGTTGAGGAAGCTTTTATGTTTATCATCCAAAATTCATTATAAATGTTAAAATGGTGTAATTGTCCCCATCTATTAACAGTAATTTATTGTGTTTGAAAATTCAAAGTGTACCTTGTTGCTTGTTTTGATCCTTTGAATCTGTATCTCTATCCGTCTGAAACTGCTTTGGATGAGTTTGTATATTGATATTGTTCAATAAATTAAAAAAAACTTTTTGAATTTATAATTTTCACTGCTTTGGTGCAAGTTTGCTGAATATTGTGCCTAAATACTTGACAAATGCGTTCACAACCATGTAACTATGTTATTGAACTTTAATACAAAAGGTAAAACATCCTTTCCATTCAACTTTTGTCCCTCAGCAATAGAATAACAACAAAACAAACAAAAAAAAAGCTTTTAACGCATTTTACATGACACTGTTTCTTTTCATGGACATTCATTTAAAATAAAATAAAAAATCAGTAACCAAAAATAAATCAAATCTTAACCAAAAAAAATAAAAACAAGGATAATTAAAACAATAAAATGATGATACGTCTTCATGTTGCATGAAGCTAGTTGAACAATCTCTGAGTTTGAGAGCAGGTTTGGAGTTGACAAATCCAGATAAATCCAACCTGGTTTAGATCAGGTTCAGCGGTCTCACAACGCTTGGTATAAATGTTCTCTGTCAACTCAGGTTTAATTAGAGTTTATGGTAAACTCTGAAGCACGTGCATCTGAAAGTGTGACACATGCGGCAAACAGCCAATCACACGGAAGATTGATTCACTTCTCGCGAGAGAGCCGCGCAATTCACTTAACTTGTAATTGTGGTTGGTGTCCACCTGAGTTGACGTCATTCGTACAGCTCGCATTAAGAGGCGAATAACCGTTTTTTCTGCTTACATGGCAGACGCAAATGCACATATCCGATTGATATCAGATTCATTTCTACATACGAATGAGGTCTGAAACCAATCTGAAAGTATCAGAATCCATTTGCTTTTTTCCAGCTTACACATTCATGGGTCATATCTGATCTGTGGAAAGAAAGAAAAAAAGAAAATCAGAATTGGATCACTTGAATGCAGTATAAATGCGGCCTTATACTTTCACCCTGCTCCACAGGGCGAGTCTTTGCTGACTTCGCACGCACCCCCCAAACCGGATGAGGTATTATTCTTTGAAATGAAAGGGGGCGTCTCAGAGTAATTGTCCTCTAAACCATTAGATATCAGCGGTGAGAAGCAGTAAGGTACACATCAATGTTTGTTTTAATAGTTTGCGGTTTTGCTTTAAAGGTGCCCTAGAACGTTCTTTCACAAGATGTAATATAAGTCTAAGGTGTCCCCTGAATGTGTCTGTGAAGTTTCAGCTCAAAATACTCCATAGATTTTTTTTTATTAATTCATTTTTTTAACTGCCTATTTTGGGGCATCATTAACTATGCACCGATTCAGGCTGCGGTCCCTTTAAATCCTCTAGCTCCCTGCCCCCCGTGCTCACGACTATAATACAGTGCATTTACAAAGTTCACACAGCTAATATAACCCTCAAATGGATCTTTACAAGATGTCCGTCATGCATACTGCATGCATGCATCGGATCATGTGAGTATAGTATTTATTTTGATGTTTATATTTGATTCTGAATGAGTTTGATAGTATGCTCCGTGGCTAAAGCTAACATTACACACTGTTGGAGAGATTTATAAAGAATGAAGTTGTGTTTATGAATTATACAGACTGCAAGTGTTTAGTAATGAAAATAGCGATGGCTCTCTTGTCTCCGTGAATACAGTAATAAATGATGGTAACTTTAACCACATTTAATAGTACATTAGCAACATGCTAACGAAACATTTAGAAAGACAATTTACAAATATCACTAAAAATATCATGTTATCATGGATCATGTCAGTTATTATCGCTCCATCTGCCATTTTTCGCTATTGTTCTTGCTTGCTTACCTAGTCTGATGATTCAGCTGTGCACAGATCCAGAGGTTAATACTGGCTGCCCTTGTCTAATGCCTTGAACATGAGCTGGCATATGCAAATATTGGGGTCGTACATATTAATGATCCCAACTGTTACGTAACAGTTGGTGTTATGTTGAGATTCGCCTGTTTGTCGGAGGTCTTTTAAACAAGTGAGATTTATATAAGAAGGAGAAAACAATGGAGTTTGAGACTCACTGTATGTCATTACCATGTACTGAACTCTTGTTATTCAACTATGCTGAGGTAAATTCAATTTTTGATTCTAGGGCACCTTTAATTTCAGAGCCATAAAAGAGAGTGAGTTGCGACAACAAACATTCAGAGTGCTTTATCGTCACGTGATCCATGTAGACTTCAGTGCTTTGGCGGGCAATTCAAACTGATAGATTTAGAGTGACAGAACTGTGATTTTTGGTAATTCAAAGTCAAAAAATGCATTGATTTTCAATAATTTTATAACACCAACATGTGTATGTAGCATGATTATGTAACTACAGTGATGTTGTTTTTAAAAGATAAAATCTAATATTTGAGGATTAGTGTATTCAATTACCGTTACTCGCCTTGTTAACATATTTTAGGCTGATGTTATCTTGGATAAAGATGGGATGCTGTTGTTTTTTTATGTTATGTCATGTTACGGCTAGTGAGGAGAGACAGGGACAGGTAACACTATCCAGCAGCAAGTCAGCCATCAGCAATTTAAAGAAAAGTTTTCAAAAGACCAAATTAAGGCATTAGGTTTACTAATCAC
Source organism: Chanodichthys erythropterus (assembly GCF_024489055.1). Lineage (NCBI taxonomy): Eukaryota > Metazoa > Chordata > Actinopteri > Cypriniformes > Xenocyprididae > Chanodichthys > Chanodichthys erythropterus. Next base: position 43,577,602 of record NC_090228.1, on the reverse strand, counting down.
AAAAGAGATGAAGTGGAGCAATGACACAAGGCGGCATTATAAATTCGCTTTGCAGCTGGTCCAACAGGTTACAAGACCCTACAGGAACTGCAGATTCCCCTTAAAGCAATCAGAACCCATGCAAAGAAGGATGAATGTGTTCAATTTGAGCCTGGTATGTTGACAGAGGTCTTTGATTTCTTAAAGCTGAAGGTAGGTGGATTGGCAGACCTTGAAAGGGAGTGTGTACTGTTCTTGGAGGAAATGGCAATCACTCCAAGTGTGGAGCTGCACATGCTCACAGGAAAACTCTATGGTGATGTCACTTTGCCAGGTCACACAGAAGTAGCAACACATGCTTGTGTGTTCATGTTGAATGGAAACAAGTAGTGGCATATCATTACAGTGGCAATTCTACCAATGGAGCAGAGTACAGACCAATAATTACTGAAGTAATAAAAAGGGCAGCATCCATACGGCTACATGTGCTTAATGTCACCACCAATATGGGTAGCCATCTAAAAGTGCTGGAGGTCTACATATTTGCTGTTACTTCCAGGAACTATTGAGAGGCTCCACGAGCCGCCATTTAGTACACTTCACCAAAACGACACTACAGAAGAATTGTGTAAAACCAAAGACTTGAAAGGTACTTTGATAAAACCCAGTCACCCTTGAGATTATAACTTGTGACATAAGAACAAAATAAATGGATATGAGAACATGTATACAACTACATTAAACAATGATCTCTTAAATATTTTATAATTTCACTTAAGTTTTTCTTTTAATTTCATGAACAGTTTTTTATTAAACATGGACCTTTATTTTGATATTGGTGATGTTGGCTTTTGATATCAAGTTGGTATCTGGTTAGCTTAGTCCTTGAGAGGGTACATACCTGCATTTCAAAAGAGGTGAAAAAAGGTGACCAAACTGTTGTAGGGGGGTCCGGGGGCATTCTCCCAGGAGATTTTTTTGTTGTTGTTGTGATTTTAACATGTAAACGAAGCATTCTGGTGCACTCTGACAAGAAAATAAATGGAAAAAACAACATTTGCTTCAAGAAAAAACAAAAAAATTTATTGACACTAGGTCTGGGCATTGACAAATTTCACAATTGGAGTTGATTTCGATTCAATATTGAGTCATTTGGGGCCTATAAGGTACACTACATAGCTAAGAGATATTTATAAGATACTTAAATATAATTTACACACAAGGAAATATTTATAATAATGTTATAATATATTTTTTAATGACATAATTATGTCTCTACTCGTTTATGTAGGCCTAAACATTTAAATAGTAGCTGTCATAAAATGGATTTATACATTCAACATTGAAGCACAAATACAATAAATACGCAATAGCCTAAAGTGCAAAATGCTTCTCTCTAAGTTCATTTTTGGACATTGAACGGATTTTCTGAGGTAAATGTGATGATTTTACAAGCTGTTTTATTGACGCTTTTTTCCCACGGTTGAAATGCTGATTGATCGATTACATGTGGCATGATACTATTTCGGTAAGTTGCACCGTATCTTTCAACATACCTGAGGATGTTCATTCATGTTTATTTCGTGTTGTAACTAGTAAAGCAGAAGAGATGATCGGTTTACGTGTGTTCTGCTTGAACTGAAACACTACAGCCATCTGTCTCTCGATACCTGGAGAGACGTCTATGGTCTCACTCAATGGGAAAGTAGCTCATTTTTGATTCTTGTGAGGTTTATTGTGCTTCACCCCGACAATTCAATTTCAAAAGAAATTTTTATTTTTTACACAGATTTACAAGTGGTTGAGAGATTGTGAATGGTAAATCATGTTCTGCAATGAACGTGCACAAGCGTATTTTCAAGTCACAAACACGGTCAGTCAATGTTGCTGGTACGTCAGCTGTGGTTGTTGCTCTCACTAATCATGGTAGTACTTTTTTACCACTAGTTAGTTGCATACATTATCTTTCTCAAGCACAATATGCAGAAGCAAGCACCTGCTTTTCTTAACTTCTTACACCAGCAACCAAAAGGCTTTGCTGTCTCTGCCTATTTCTTCTATCCACGCCCAGCGCTATTTATTTTTAAGTCCTTTATCAATAAGAACGTCTTCCCCGGCTTCATAAACTTACTCTCCATCCTGCCGACTATGTTTGCTTGCTACTCTGCAACATGACATCTCCACTCTGTAACGTGACATCTCCGCTCCGGCATCTATGCTTAGTAGCGCTCAGTTCCAGCTGGAAATCAACCACACATTTTCCAAGACCCGCCCCATTCTACTTCTGATTGGCTTTGGTTGAGAGTGAAAGCTGTGTTGCTCTCATACCGTTGGTAGGCAAACTCATGAACTCAAGCTATGTTCAAAACCCATTCTGCACGCAGGGAAACCATTTTTTCCAAACACCCTCTTGACCTCCTGCTGCAATGTGGCAGATGTTCTATATTGTTTCTCAGCTGGCATTGAAGGCTTCAGGATGGGGGTCACCAGGTAGGAGTGAAGGGTATCCATTGTCACCTAGTAGGTGGCCCTGAAATGCATGGCTTTCAAGCTGATCAGAGGTGGCCATTATCAAAGATCCTGCTGTCATGTGTAGACCCTTGCCATCGAGCTACAATGTTGGTGATTTGGACCTTCTCATCACACACAACGTGAACATTGATGAAACAGTAGCCCTTCTTGTTGCAAAACAGCTCTCCATTTTCTCCATTTGGGTTTTGAATTGGAATGCAAGTACAGTCAGTTACTCCTCTAACTCCAGGAAATCCAATAATGTTTCTTAGGATAAAAAGTTCTGTAATAACTGGCAGTTCTCTAGTAAAGCATGGGGCTAACTGGAGCTATACTAAGCTAGTATACTTATTCTATGATATTTTCTAGTATGAGCACTCGCATCCCATACATCACACAACAACGAGTGTCTCTATAGACAACAAAACAGCAGGAGGCTGTACTGTTTTTTCTCCTTTTTAATCTGAACACAGAATAAGAACTACACAGGCAAAGCCAGATCGCCAAGTCCCTCCCGTACACATCTCTCTCCATGACGGTGAGAGCCACACTTTTTATATAACCAGGTGGTAAATGAACCAAACTAACTTGAACATAAACACACATAACTTTGCTAAAGCAAAAACCCAACCATCTTGCATAATGCATAATGCGTTTGATCTTGAACTCAAAATGAACTCAAACACAATTTCACAATCACTTTTCCTTTTTTATTTAATGACTTATATTTGTGTTCTTTTTTAATGTCATACATCATTATGAACTCATACACTGTTTTTTTTTTCTATCACATTTGTCACTGTTTAATTTTAAAACAGGGATTTCTTAGTACATTTCTATGCACTTGTAATTTTAGACACCAGAGTGTGAAAGACTTTTATTTTGGTCTGGCGATATGACGTCATAAGGATGCGCCGAGCTCCTGCATCGGTGTGATTCGGCTTCAGAAAGGTTTGTTTTACTCTTGTTTTTCTCTTTTATCTGTTTAAATCCACGGAGACCGCTCAGTGTTGTATAGTTTTTACACGATGCGAAATTAGTTATTTACTGTTGAATGTAATTGTAATGCTGTATCTAACTTTAATGAAGGATATTTTGTTTGAGTAAAGCATATCCACTGATGAGAAACAGTAAAATTGCGTCTCATTTCGCTCCCTGTACATTATAAACACGAGTAGTAATACAGAAACTGAACTCTTCAAAACTCTGAGTCAATTGAATCAAATAATGATTCAGTGATTCGAAGCGCTCGAATCACTGCACGCGGACGTCATCTACTGGTTAAAATAGTATAAAATATAAATGAAGGAGAGCAACAAACAAAAACATGTGTAATGACTATTTTTACAAACCAACTGCTAATATTTTTATTAAATTATAATCTATGAATTATTAAATATCAAATGTAGATTATATGCCTAAATATGAAGTATCTGTATATTTTGTGTTCTTTTATGACTTTGCAGAGCTAGTTTTTTGAGTGTATTATGTCTAATAATGCTATTAATTTCCACGGACTCCCTTGTGTGCTGAACTACTGAACTAGGGTTTGATTGAGACACACCCAGATATTATTATTATTATTATTTTATTTTTAGGTTAATTATTCTCATCTTAATCATGACACATTGTTCAAACACACAGGAAAAACGAATGAAACGACTGAGATTCATGTGACACATTATTACAAAGATGGCGTTTATTAAAGAGGAGAGTGAAGAAATTAAGATTGAAGAAACATTTGGAGTGAAAAATGAAGATATGAAGATTGAAGAAACATTCAGAGTGAAACAAGAAGATGCCGAGGAACAAACAGGTTGGTTTCTTTCTCAAAGCTGAACTCCTTATTTCAGCTCTAGCAGTAAATGTACATGAAATCAAGCAATAAATAAGTCCTAATTTAGTGGATCAAGCCTTCAGAGATGTTTAAAGCTGCTGATCCTCTCTGGTAGACCATCATCTCCACCTTTTGATTTATAATTTCACGTTGTTTACAAACACCACTGACATTGTGGAATATGAGTGTAATACTTTAAGTAGAGTCCTGAACATAGGAGAGTGAACCCGGTAATATTTGATAAAACTGGTAAAAATGTTTTGCCTTGTCATTTGTGATACAGGTGTAGGTTGGAAATCAGTAAGCACTGGCAAATTGCGGGTAGAGATAAAACGATATGAAAATTTCATATTGTTACTATTGACAAAATTATCATGGTTCAGTATTTATACATTTTTGTTAATGTGCTGTAAAAGTACAGATAGCACTGACACAAACTGAAATAATTTCAACAAGTTTAGAATTAAACCAATAAAGGAAATTAGCAGAACTGTGCAGTTTTTGTGTGAATAAACAAAGGTTTCATTTACTCACCATTATGTTGTTCCAAACATGAATGAGTTTCTTCCTTTTGTCTAACACAAAGGAAGATATTTTGAAGAATGTTGGTAACTAGACAAAAAAATTGACACCAGCCGTTAACCTCCAGATTGGAAAAAAAATAATACTATGGAAGTCAATGGCTATCGTCGACCATTTGGTTACCACCATTCTTCAAGAGAACATTTTTAGTTTAGCAGAAGAAGAACTCATACAGGTTTGGAACAACATAATGGTGAGTAAATGATTGTGCCAAACAAATGCAATTGAAGTCCGATGTGGTTCATTTGTATGTGCTCATAAATATAAATGTCTTTAATTCAAACGATATGAGATGTTTTCATCAAATTTGACACACTTATGAATGGGCTCACTCTGAGAACACAGAAAAAAAAGTAGGATTGCGCTACTGGTCAAACGCAAACTGCATTTAAAGTGGTTACACTATTATAAGGTGACATAGTTACAGTGTAATTACTGAAATAAGTATTGAGTAATATTCACTACATTTACTTACTACAGAGTTACGTTTAAGGTTTGGTTAAGGATTGTTACATGTAATTATGCATAATTAACTGTTATTGCTATAGTAAGTACATGCAGTAACGTGTAACTACTCACCTTAAAATAAAGTTACCATTAAATCATAACAATTGTATTTATGGTTTTTTAAACCATTTTGCCTAAAATATTGTAGAAATATCTAAAAATGCTCATTTTTGCAGTTGGTCTTGATGCAATATGCCACGTTTGTTTTGCTCCTCATATTGCCCCTGTTGTGCTTGGTCCCGTAAAATGCTGCTTGTAGCTATATTTATTTTTTTATTATTGCGTTTTTAATCAAGCTACTTGTTCAGTGACCTGGTCAGGCAAGTAAAAATCTCTTTTACTTGCCCCTTCAAAAATCCACTTGTCCCGTAACAAGTGTATTTATTCGTTTATTAGTAGATTATACCTTCTTAAGTTACCAGTTGCTGTCCATGCCAGTCGTGCTGAATTGGTTGATATCAATGGCTCGAGAATCGATTATTCACTCTATGCAGGGGCTGCTTCACTGTGTTATGTGAGAAGGAGGCATCCTTTATAAATGAAGCACTTCAGAAATGGTTAAAAATTTAATTTATCAGGACTCATGGGATCTTATAAAAATAATCCAAATTGCAAACTAATTCCAACCCTGGATATTTTATATAATTATGAAATGAGTGTGCAAACCTGTAACCTCATGCCCAAATGTATCATGCCTCAACCTGCCTTCACTGGTCTTTGAAAGGGTCATTTATATTCTTATAATATTTAGTCCACAACCAGGGCTAATTACCTAGCAGCCACTTCACATTATTGGTGTAAATCATTCATTTTTGTTATTAGATGAGTTACTCAATAAAAGCACAACACCTGAAACATATAATCAACAGCTACTATGGGGGAGAAGAAAAGATGGAAAAGGCTGGAAAAAATTCCAAATGAAATGGCCATAATATTAGACGAGGTGGCAAACCAACAGTGTCCAACAAAACCAAAAAGAGTATCTGGGAAAGCATATCCATGAAAATGGCAGCATCAGGTTCATGTCTCACATGAGCAAAAGACCCTCGTAATCCTTGGAGAAGCGGCATCACAGATTATCTTGGGTGGTATAGATCTGAGAGCAGGTGTGGATCCCACTCCATGTTCTCAGAGCAGGCCATCCTTGCCCCATCGCACCCTCATGGCCTTTTCCCCTCGCCAGCAGCGGCAGGCATACTCCAGTGCTGGAGTCACCACCCCTGTCTGCATCTTCATCGGTCTCCGCTGAAGTTGCCCAACACTAGCAATCTGGGAGTGGCTCCAGAAGGCATTTTTCCATCAGATGAGACTGCAGTGAAGAGTTGGTGAAGCTCAAAAAGAGAAGCTGGAAGGGCCGCAGGGGATCTAGCAGGGGTTACAAAAAGCCAACAACCTCGCCCGGGCCATGCTGGAGGTGAAGAAGGCAAAGCTCCAGATCCTGAAACAAAATTTCAAATCGATGTTTGGTCTGCTGAGCATCTTTTTAGTTAAGAATTCATTACGCAATGATCATATAATAGTGAAGGATGTTTAACCATCTTATTGAGCATGTTCAACCGTTACATTGTTTGAGTACCTCAGGGGTTGGGGGGAATACGTTACACTATTATGTTAATGAACCTAGTGTTGACTCCTACCTATCTCATAAACTAAAATTACTGACAAACCGTGACTTCCACATTGAGATATGTGTATTCTGACACCACCTGGAAATGGTTATTTTAAAAAGCTTTGATTTGCATGCTGATTAGTGTTTCATAATTGTGTTAATTTGCATGTACTTGTTCGAAGCTTCTACCGCTTGTTTCTGCTTCTTTATCTGTGTTTTGATCCTGAGGTTCTGTACTGATTTAGAAGATGCTTAAAAGTGCCCTCTAACATATACCAATGAAAACACGGATTGACAAAAAAAAAATTAGTCAGTGGCCAGAAAGCAATGTTATTGTGGCAAGGGTACGAGGGCAAAAGGGATTTACTTTAAGGAATGATGGTGAAAAATGATTGTTATCATTCACCCTGCCGACTACGCCACTATACAATAATGTTAATACAATTCATAACACAAAGGCCCTGTTTCCACCTGGTAATAAGATGCGTATTAGTCGATTGGATCAAAGGTGGAAAACGTTCAATACGGGTGTAAACAAGGTCTGTAACGTTTTGAGCTTGTCCACTTTCGACCACTTCCAGAGGTAGTCGAAAACGCATCAGACCTGATTGTTTTTGTTTTGGAAATGGTCATGTGGCTGACACAGCCACAAAAGACTGATTACTCTCCACTTACTGACCTAACGTCTAAAGTAAGCATGCACTAGCCAGCTGAGATTTAATCTTAGTGAGCCGAATACCAGGTTTGAAGACGAAAAACAATGTTCTTCACCATTCTTGATTTATAACATGCACTCAAAGCGTTCGGCCGGTCTTGCGGCAGTCAGGGCAGAAATGAAAGCTGCTGCTCTCCGTATAATTTTCCGTTATTTCTGGACATGTCCATAAATTGTGCAAGCTTTTTTTTGTTCATTAGATTGAAAGATCTGAAAAAACCCTTACTTTACCCGTCCATAGACCCTCCCCTCAAAGAAATCAGGACAGAAGTTGTTGAAAGTGGACGGATTAAAATACCAAGTGGAAACGGGGCCACAGTGAGGAAGATACCACCACCCAAAATAGAGCCAGTCATCTGCCCTGATGCTCAGGTCCTGCCAAGACACAGAAAATGCACATCAAATAAATAAATGGTTACTAGGCACAGGTTTGAAATCCACTGGTGTATTGAGTATATGATCTACAGAAGAGATGAGCAACTCTGGTCCTGGATGGCCACTGTCCTACAGAGCTTAGCTTCATCCTTGATCAAACACACCAGCAAAATTTAACCCAACCCCAATATTTCACCTCAAGTCTTCAGAACTGCTTAAAAATTACAGGCAGGTGTTTGAGTAGGGATTAAACTTAACTCTAAAAGACAGTGGCTCTCCAAAGCTGCCCATCCCTAATCCATTGTTGGTTTTGATGCTTTAAATGTCTAAATTCTTTTATGTCTGTTTTTGCCCTAGACCTGATAGCACTGAGAGAAGCGAGTCATGATCTTAATGAAAAGGAAGAAAAAGACCATTATAATAAACATGATTTCATGACTGGAGAAAGATCGACAAAGGCTAAAAAGACTTCTTCGCAAAAAAGAGCTCAAAAGACAAAAACGAAAAGTTTTTTCATCTGCCAACATTGTGGAAAATTTTTTGATAATTTTTGAAACCTTAATTTCCACATGAGAGTTCACACTGGAGAAAAGCCTTTCACCTGCCAGAAGTGTGGAAATAGTTTCACTCAACAAGGAAGTCTTAAAATCCACATGAGAATTCACACTGGAGAGAAGCCTTACACCTGCCAACAGTGTGGAAGGAGTTTCAGTCGTAAAAATGGCTTTAAAATACACATGCGAACACACACAATTGAGAGCTCTTACACCTGCCAACAGTGTGGAAAGAGTTTCACTCATAAAGGAAGACTTAAAATACACATGGGAGTTCACACTAGAGAGAAGCTTTATACATACTCTCAGTGTCATAAGACTGTTGTTCACACTGGAGAGAGCCCTTTCACCTGCCAACAGTGTGGAAAAGGATTCACTCTAAAAGGAAGCCTTAACAGGCACATGAGAATTCACAACGGAGAGAAGCCTTTCACCTGCAAACAATGTGGGAAAAGTTTCAACCAAGCAGGAAACCTTAAAGTCCACACAATGATTCACACTGGAGAGAAGCCTTACACCTGCCCTCAGTGTGGAAAAAGTTTCAACCGAGAAGGATACCTAAAAGTCCACATGAGAGTTCACACTGGAGAAAAGCCTTAGACATGTAAACAGTGTGGAAAAAGTTTCAAACAAAAAGGAATCATTAAACCCTTAGCATTCCAGTCAAATTTGTCTAAAACGCCTGAAAAAAGGCATACCCAAAATAAATTGCTTACTGTTCTTGAACCATTTGGAGTATATGCATGGTTTTGGTATCTTTTGAAAGGTGACACTCTGAGGTTTGTTCCTAAGCAGTCAGAATCACTGTAAGTCTTACTGGTATTGAGTAATAGAATTTGGAACACACTTTTTTTTTTCTAAACAGATACCTGCAGATGACTACAGATGGCAGCTATTAGCTAGAAAACACAACAGGATCACAGCTTGAAGCCTTACCAAGCTCCATTTCAAATTTGATAAAAGTATCTTAGAAAATGAGTGTTTTACACATGTTTATTTGAGTTTATTTCTAGGCGCTCCCCAAAAAAAGCCACTTGGAGACTCCAAATGGCCCTTTGGAACCATCAACACATAAAAGGCTGTTATTCTTCAATGCTTTAATGTACAGTCATAATTTTGGGCTCTAATGAAAGGTTACACTTAGTGCTATTCTATCCCTTATCCAGATTTACTGTCAAATATTGCTGACATATAGTAACTGAAGCATGAACACATTATAGTGTTTCTTCAATTCTTGAAACTAAATTTTGTCCAAATAAAGATACAAAAGTGCTACGGTATTAAAACACTTTATTATTAGAACTCACACTATATATCTCAAACTATTTACAAATTTTATAATTATATTTCTTGTTATGTTGTTGGCAACATGCCACACATTATGACAACTGCTATTTGGCACTAAGGCTATATATCTCACACTGTTATATGTCAAACTTTTTAGTATATCTATTTAGCTATAACATCTTATCTTCTGCTGGTAGGGTTTCTCTCCTGCTGTCATCTTGTCCAGTCTTCATCTGATTCAACGTTAAATGATCGTCTGCGATATAAAAAAAGAAATAATTTAGACATTTTTTTGTAGTTATTTTTTTTGCATCTTTTTTATACTACGGTTTTTTACAAGATCACACTCATATAAACAGAAACACGTGCACACAAAGAAGTCTGGCATATATTACTCATCAGTGCATGAGTACACACATGGACACAAATAAAAACCAACAAAGGTGAAAAAATACTATAGTAAATTTATAGTAAATACTATAATGTTTTTGAACCATACTATAGTAAAGTGCTTGAATTAATTTATTGTGGTAATTCTACAGTTGCTGTGACAATAAAACAACTATAGTAATAAGAAAATTACCCAACATTATACTAAGTTTTCAACTTTAGGGTATATTATACTGCAATATACACTACAGTTTACTGTAGTAAAAACTAAAGTATACTACAGTATTACAGTTTATCAGTTCACTTTAGTCAATACTACAGTATGCTGTAGCATTCATTACAAAGTGTTGTAAATAATATAAAAATACATTATACTACAATTTACTATAGTACGGTTCAAAAACACTACAGTATTTAGTACTTTTAGAACCCAGGCTTTCATCTCTGACTCAAAGAGGACAACCTGTTCTAGTTTTTCTGCAGGTGCTCCTAACTTTAAGGTTTTTGGCATGTGGCACCTTTCACCGAGAAACTCAGGATTTATGTTGTGTCAGTGAATCAACAGTATGTAAAGTCATTCACAGAGTATGCAGGGCCATTTGTGAATTAAGAACACATTACGTAAACTTCCCTGAAGCTTCAACACAGGTGGTTAACAAGGTACAATTCTATGATAATTCCAATTACAATTATCCAAGTACAATTATATGACAATTCTATGACATTCCAATAAAATGTCCCTCTACTCCAGATGCTGAGGAATACAGGAACCGAAAGAATTGATTTTCCATAAATGTCCAAGGTGTATGCAGTTTTCAAACATTGTTGCACGTTGGAAAGGTGCAACTTATGATTCCCGGATTTTCCTTAACTCATCTCTGTACACTCTGTTTGAAAGAGGAGATCATCATGTAATTTTGCTGGGTGACAGTGGGTATGCTCAGAATCATTTTTTGCTTACACCATACTTACCCAACCACAGCTGAACAATGGTGCTACAGCCAGGCTCATATGCGCACTAGGAGTCTAGTGGAGCGCATGTTTGGTGTTTGGAAGAGTCCCTTTCAGTGCCTTCGGAAAACAGCCATTACATCCAACTGGACTTAAAAAAACAATCTTTATTACACAAATTTATGTAGTGATGTGACATTTGAGACTGCTGCATCTCCCTCCTTCATCTTCACCTCCAGTTCAACTTGGAGTATCTTCATCTTCATGGAATTCAAAAGCCAGCCTTTCATGGACAGTGAGTCTTTTCTTAGGGTGACCAGTACTGGCAGACATTGCCGCCCTTGCTTCTGAGGATGTGGAGGGTAAACTGCCTTGCAGCTCTTCATTTCTGTCCATACGACTTTCTCCTTGAAAGAAGACAAGTTCATATATATATATATATACACAGTACAGTCCAAAAGTTTGGTACCACTAAGATTTTTAATGTTTTTAAAAGAAGTTTCGTCTGCTCACCAAGGCTACATTTATTTAATTAAAAATACAGTAAAAAACAGTAATATTGTGAAATATTATTACAATTTAAAATAACTGTGTACTATTTAAATATATTTCACAAAGTAATTTATTCCTGTGATGCAAAGCTGAATTTTCAGCATCGTTACTCCAGTCTTCAGTGTCACATGATCCTTCAGAAATCATTCTAATATGCTGATCTGCTGCTCAAGAAACATTTATGATTATTTTCAATGTTGAAAACAGTTGTGTACTTTTTTTTTTCAGGATTCCTTGATGAATAGGAAGTTCAAAAGAACAGCATTTATCTGAAATACAAAGCTTCTGTAGCATTATACACTACCGTTCAAAAGTTTGGGCTCAGTAAGAATTTTTATTTTTATTTTTTTGAAAAGAAATTAAAGAAATGAATACTTTTATTTAGCAAGGATGCATTAAATCAATCAAAAGTGGCGGTAAAGACATTTATAATGTTACAAAAGATTAGATTTCAGATAAACACTGTTCTTTTGAACTTTCTATTCATCAAATAATCCTGAAAAAAAATATAGTACACAAATATTTTGTACAATTGTACACATTAAATGTTTCTTGAGCAGCAGATCATCATATTAGAATGATTTCTGAAGGATCATGTGACACTGAAGACTGGAGTAATGATGCTGAAAATTCAGCTTTGCCATCACAGGAATAAATTACTTTGTGAAATATATTCAAATAGAAAACAGTTATTTTATATGTAGCCTTGGTGAGCAGACGAAACTTCTTTTAAAAACATTAAAAATCTTAGTGGTTCCAAACTTTTGGACTGTACTGTATATGTATATGTATATAATTTTTTTTTTTGTCACCATCACAGGACTGTTTTCACCCAAAGGCCATGTAATTTGTTCCAAGCGCGCACGTGTGTGTGTGTGTGTGTGTGTGTGTGTGTGTGTGTGTGTGTGTGTGTGTGTGTGTGTGTGTGTGTGTGTGGGTGTGTGCGTGTATTTTCCCTTTTATGACCGTTTGGAATTCGGGCCTGTCTCCTAGAAACCCGATCCGTGGTGTTTGCATCCCCTTTGAAGTCGCAGAGGAGAGGTTCGGGGACTTATTGAAATAGTCATAAAAAGAGTCTCGTGATCTGAATTGAGACTTAAACACAGTTTATGGTGGGACCTGCTCATCCTTGAGACTGTGCAGACCCTACAGAGTAGTACGGTACAATAAGAATGTTATTTTTCCATAACCTGGAAATTAACATTTCTTAGAATTAATAAACAATCAACACTCAGTGTTCACTGGACGAACAGGTTAGTTGATTGTAATATTAATCTTAATGTAGCTACATCCAGTTAATCTGATTAACGGATTTACATATTCATAATTAATCATAATTAATAATCATAATGAGTTATGAATAATTATTAATATTTCCCCTTTGAGTTAATTCGCTACACATATGTATCCTAGTCATTGTGGACCGGCTCTGTAAATCCTGCTGTTTGATTCCTCTGAAGGGCTTACCTACTGCCATGATAACAGCGGCTCTTTCCTTCAATCATGTATTCGGATACTACAGTATCCCAGAGGACATTGTCTGACAGAGGCCCACAATTCACATCCCAGGTATGGAAGGCCTTCTTTAAGGTCCTAGATGTGACCATCAGTCTGTCATCAAGGTACAGTACCATACGCAGTTGAACAGGCAAATGGAGAGGAAGATTCAGGATATTGGGCACTTCCTGAGAACCTTCTGCCACGGCCACCAGAACTCTTGAAATCAATTCCTATGCTAGGTCGAGTACACGCAGGGAACCACTGCATGTGGGGCCTTCATGGAAACTGCAGACAAAACTGGCTGGGCCCCAGTTAGACAGTGCAGGTGACACCCATCTGAGCCCCACATAGCTGTGCTGGCTGGGTGGTGGACAGCTGTTCTTCCAAACAACAGAGTCAGCACAAATGTCGAGATGAGACATAAGCCAAAGGTCATAAATCCTTACCAGGAATAAAAACAAAACAGTACTATCACAGTGAAAAGGTTGTCTAATGTATGTCTATGTAAATCACCAACTCTCATTTCCCTTTTATGTAAATGAGTGAGATGTTCAAATCTGTTTTCTGTTGTGATATTGGATATTTTACTCTAGTTTTACTGCTTGTACACAATTTTGTTCTTTTTTGGTGTCACAGAGTCAATAAAGACCTGTTAAAATTTACTTACCTGTCTGTCTCCTGTTGTGTGACAACAGGAGCATTTGAATAGTGGTTTTCAACTTACTTTCAAACAACACAACCCTTTGTTGTCTTGTAAAGGATACTCGAGGAAGATGCTCTGTATATTCCTGGAATTATGTAAATGATGTATGACAAAAGCACAGTGTTAAAAGCCACAGTTTTTGTATATGTGAGCGCTGTGTGTTTTTCCAGACTGAATGCAAATGCATATTCATCGGTGGCTGTAGTGATCAGCTTACTGTTCAGAGGTTTCTCTTTAGACTACAGTAACAAAAATAGCTGTAAAAGGACTTTTGGAGCACTATTAAGAGATGAAGGATCTTGAAATCAGCTTCTCACTGAAGTGAATCAGACTTTCCAGTGCTAAGAGAGGATTCAAGGAGAGAATGTTTGATGATTGTAAATCAGGGGTCATGCCCATGGATGGATGCCACAGATCCATCCATGGGCATTAAAACATACATTCGCATCTGTAATTCACACTTCTTTGAAATGTGAGGGGAACCAGATCTGAAGGAAAGACTTTCTGGCTCAGCTGGGACTCGAACCAGGAACCTTGTTGTTGTGAAGAGACAGTGTTTCCCACTGGAGCCACTTGTGCTGCTCTTGGACACCAACATAAAATACACATACTTTAGAGAATAATTATTATGTAAAAATAGACTTTTTTCATGTTTATACGTAAAAAAAAATATATATATATATAAAATAAAATAAAAACATTTACAGGTACAAAACTCTGGATAGAAGCTGCAATGTACAACATACACAGCAAAATCCTCAGTGAACACTGCTCAGTGTTTATATGAGTCCAATCTCCACAATGTTAAAAGAAACACTGAAACAGTGTTGAAGTTAATGAGATTTAACTTCAGTACATACAGTACACTTACTTTGTTGTGGTAATTCTTTAGTTGCTGTGGTAGGCCTGATATAATAAATATAGTAATATAAAAAATAACCCAATACTGTACTAAGTTTTCTACAACTATAGGGTATATTATGATACAAAACACTACAGATTACTGTAGTAAAAACTAAAGTATACTACAGTATTTATTAGTTTATCAGTTCACTATAGTTAATACTACAGTATGCTATAGCATTCATTAACAAAGTGTTGTAAATACTATAACAGCACACTACAATTTACTATAGTTTACTATAATACTAAAGTATTTTTTTCATGTTGGCTACTACACTGTGCTTCTAAATAACACATAAGGACACAGCAAAAGTTCAAGTTTTACAGACTGTTACGATATGTGTTCACTTTACATTAAGGCGCACTTTCATGGGTTATTAATGTTTATAACTAATAAATGGTTAACAGGTTTCCACTTTACATTAAGGTTCACTTTCACAGGTTATTAATGTTTATAACCAGTGTTTGGAGTAACACGTTACAAAAGTAATGCATTACAGAAACGTATTACTTTTTGCTGTAACGCAGTAGTGTAAGGCATTACTAATTAATTTTCAGTAATATTTTACTTGGTATATGTTAAGTACCGATTGCGTTACAACACACTTTTAGCCCAAAATTTAATTGTTCAAAAAACAAACTAACAAAAAAACAGCAAGACCACAAGACCTTAAAGCATTAGTTCACTTCTGAAAAAAAATTCCTGATAATTTACTCACTCCATGTCATCCAAGATGTTCCTGTCTTTCTTTCTTCAGTCGAAAAGAAATTAAGGTTTTTGATGAAAACATTCCAGGATTTTTCTCCTTATAGTGGACTTCAATGGCCTCCAAATGGTTGAAGGTCAAAATTACAGTTTCAGTGCCGCTTCAAAGGGCTTTAAACGATACCAGACGAGGAATAAGGGTCTTATCTAGCGAAACGATCTGTCATTTTCTTTTAAAAAAATGAAAATGTATATGCTTTTAGACACAAATGATCACATCGCAAGTGCTTCCACCAGACCGCCTTCCATATTCTTCAAAAAGCTTACACTGAATGTCCTACACCTTCCCTATTAAACTTACGGAAAAAATACATCTTTATACATCGAGGTACTCATCAGGGTTGCCTGCTTTCTCCTTTGTTGTTTGCCATATCCCTGGGACCCCTAGCACAAGTGGTCTGACAATCTTAAACTATATCTCCAATAATTATAAGGAACACATACTATCATATTTCATTGTTTGCTCATGACATCTTATTGTTTTTGGAGAAACCGTCTCATTCTATCTCTCAGGTGTTGAATTTATTTGACCATTTTGGATCCCTCTCTGGGTTTAAAATTAATTGGAGCAAGTCATGTTGGTAACACTTTATTTTAAGAGTCTATCTGTTGAGACTCTAGTAGTTCTTAGTAGCCATTCAGTAGCTTGTCAACAGTGCATCAGTTGACATTCAACAACACTGTTTCAACAGACAAGTAACATACGTTCAACTGACTGCCTATAGACTATAAGGTACAATTCAAGTGTTAATCTACAGATTTTACGAAAAAGTGCCTGTTGACTGTCAATGTTATTTTGCAACAGGTTATTAACCAATTGTCAACTAACTTTATGTAGATTGAGTCACCATCTTCTAAGCTGTCTGCCACCAACTCAAAATCAATCTGAGAGTTGAAAGTCAACAGTCATGTCAGCATATGTTCTGTATATAATCTCAAATCTCACCATAATCAAACAGACTTGATCCAACTAATCAAAGTCTTCAGGATTACTAGAAATTTCCAAGCAGGTGTGAGTTGGAGCTGGTTGGAGCTAAACTGTGCAGAGCTGTGGCCCTCCAGGAAATTAGTTTGAGACCACTGACAGAATATTAAGTTTTCTCCACTTGACAAATTTAGTTGGAACAACTTTGAACTTTGGTATTGAAAAAAAAAGTTACTTTCATAAAGTTATTCCAACTAAAATGTATCAAGTTGAAAATACAAAATATTTCAAGCAAATGCATCTTAACGAAGATGCATTCTAAGCAAATGCATCTTCAGTGGAAATGGATAAGTCAAAAAGTTAAGTAGAGTATACAAAAAACATTTTTACAATGAACTTTTGCACTGAAAACTTAAAGTAAGTTTAACACTCTGGAGTCTGAGGTATCGCCAGCGATACCACCTTGTTTTTTTTCTTACCAGTGTGAAAGAGACTCAAAATACTCCGTCAATGTTGCACATACAATTAAGAGTTATACACTATTTTAATCTGTTGAATATCTTCTTTTATTTGTGTACACTCAGAGTAAAAACAAAATGTTGTGCTTTTTGTAAAATAAAGAAAACTAACATGATGCGTGATCTCTTGTCTCCCTCTGAACGAAGTCCAATCTGATAGTTCTCAGAAAATGAACTGTAACTTAGTGAATACTAATGACACAAAAATGAGACTTATGTTTAAAGAAACGTTGAAATGTCAGGTTTTAAATCGTGTAAGTCAAATCGAAAACAAATATTCTGTTTATTTAATCTATATGAAAATAGAGCCATGTCAGAAGTCTGTGATTCAGCTCATTATCCGCTAATGCGACCACGCCCACAGAGCCAGCGCTATTCAGACGCAAATTCTGAGGCAATACATGTATACATTGTCTCAATCGTGTATTTATTGTCTTCAAAAGTGTTTTGCATAGCCATAGTTAGCGATCTCTGGAAGCCTCTGTTAGTTCAGTTAGTTCCTGGATTGTCACATGTCCTATTCTTCTTTAATTTGTGGACTAAAGGTGCACAGAGCGCCCTCCGGCTGCAAGTATGAATTGAAAACACAGTATCCAGCGCTCACAGTGATGATATTGAATAAATATTACTCCTCTGTATAGAAAATTGACATAAACATATGAGAATCCATCAATATTTCTCCAAATGTGCATGCTTTTAAGCTAAAAGGCTGTATGAAATGCCACAGAGGTAACATAATTGTTCAGACACTTTGCATCACAGAAATATATTATATTTTAAAGTATATAGAAAAATACCATTATTTTAAATTGTAATAATATTTCACAGTATTGCTGTTTTTTCTGTATGTTTGATATACACCATGATGAGCTGAGACATGATCACAGAGGGTTTTTTCACAGCCTACCTGACTGAAAGGCCTCATTATTATGCAAGTCATTACAACTCATTATGCGATTCTTTTGTCTTCTCAGGTGTAAATCACCCATTATTCATGATGATTCACGCCTCCACGCATACTGTGTTTCTTGACAAAAAGTGTCTTACAAAATTTAAATCTCTCTATTGTTTCATATAAATGAGTAGGTAGGATAATATTTACATAATTTTGAAGCAAAAACTCTAGTCTACAATCTCTAATACCCAGAAGTCTTGTGAACACATATATAATATTATTTTTTTGACCTTATTTCAGTGACTTAAGTTTTTTGTTTTATCAATAACCACGCATAAACCTTATTCCTTCAAAAATACAAACATGTACATACATGTTCCTCACATATTATGGTAGCCTAGTTTGTGCTGAATACAGTGTAATGACACTTTTTATATTAATATGTTTATGAACAACTGAAAAAAGCACAAATGTCAGAGCATGTCAAAACTTCTCCAGGCCCCAAATCAGCCTCAGACTCCAGAGGGTTAACTTTCATAAAGTTATTCCAACTTTACATGTTCAAATAACTTGAACATTGAGTGAACATGAGTTGAAGTTGAGTGAACATGAACTTTGGTATTAAAAACTTAAAGTAAGTTCACTTTACTTTCATAAAGTTATTCCAACCAAACTTTAATTTAAATAACTACATTTGTCAAGTTTAAATACTTAAAGGTGCTAAAGAGGTTCTTTTTGTCGACTGAGTTTTTGAAATGAACGCATGGGTAAGAACAACCCCCCTCCTTCACAGCTCATTTAGAGGGAACGCCTCCCAAAACTCGTGCACGAGTATCTGAACACGAGTGTTTACCACTGGCATTCGCTGTGTTATTAAGCCAGGCACACATTTAACGACTAGCTAAAACATTCTGACTATGCTCAACATACAGCGATTGGTTCCTGCTCCTGAAGCAGATTTATATACTTTCACATGGAATTTGAACACCGACTGTAATCACAGACTGAAAGCAACTGGCTCTGACTGGACGCGTTTGAGCGCGATCAGTCATAAGTATCAATTTACATTCATAATCGGCCTTACAATCATTAAGTGTGTGCGCGACCTAAAGCCGTGGATTCATTATGTCGGACTCACCGCAGGTGACTCATAATCTGCAGTTGTTACTCCTGTCTCCTGACAAAAACATTGCATGCAGCGCCTGTGGAGTGTGGAAAGTTACTGGAGCGCGCAGCTGCGCATCTTTCACATGGATCGTCATGGCAGTGATTGACAAGCCAGAGGGCCAATCGTTTACGCGATGATCGTGTAAAGGATTGGCTGATGTTTTTAATGCCCTACCTCGTGCACAGATGATGTATATTAATATTATTCCTTTCAGTGCACCTAATAAATAGTCTTTTATCAGTTAGTAAAGACAGTTTCAAGTAATATTGCAAAAATGTATAAAACAAAACATCCTCTTTAGCGCCTTTAATATTTGAAGTAAATACAACTTAACTGTTGTATTACATGTAAAAAGAAAACCAAGCAATCTAAACATTTTTTACAGTGTATGAAGTATTTAGGTGATTATTTTTAGTTTAGTGCTTTATACTGGATTTTACTTAAAATCAGTATTTTTGAGACAGTGCACACTAGGGATGTGACAGTGAGGATGTTTTAACACCAGTTAATCGATGTGTGATAACATCAGTAATACTGGAATTACCATTGGGGGCTTTTAAATTGCTAATGTGAAAGCGAAAGTAAAATGAATGCAATGTGATTAATAAAGTAAATAAAGACACAACTTGAGCTTACTTGTTATGGTAATCAATAATTGAATAAAAAGAATGTTCTCAACAGTATTTACCTCAGTTTTTTTATTGCAATAATCATCAAAAATCTTTTAAATGTTCTAAATCAAATAATAAGCATACATTCATTCAAGTTGTAGCCTCCCCTTTAAAGAGAAAACGTGGCTCACTCTGCGACTAAGACACCACATAAGACACAACACAACAGTCCTTGGTGATTTTTTTGCCTTTCTTTCTTTTATTCTGTTGCCTCAATTGCAGATGTGGTGAAAAGATATCGCTGTGTCCTCAGATTTGTGAAAAGAGGCTTCAGATTGACAGCAGCTTTCAAGAAATGCTGTGAAAGACATGGCAGGAATTGCAGAGAATTACATAGTAGACAAAAGTGTCCTAGAACAGTTCAAGGGTAAATACACACTTTTGCAACTAGCACAACTCTGTCAGAAAAAAATAATTGGTGAACTGTGAGAAAAGATCATTGAAATGAAAAACAACAAACAGCTCTTCCTGTTTTCTGTCAAGAAGGACTGAATGTGGGCAACAAAATGTTAACAAGATAAGTTTTAAATAAGTTGTTCTTGTTAACTAAATTAAAGGGGTTTTTTTGTCTTCTTTTTTTTTTCATTTTATAATGTTTGATCTTGCACTAGGGCAGTGCAGCATTTTTTTTTTTTCCAAATTCTCATTTTTAAATGTTAAATATGTTTGTCAGTAGGTTGTATTATTTGTAGTATTTTTTATTTTATTTTATATGATAAAAGTGTTTTCTTTCTGATGTGCTGTGTATAGTGTTTGTTCTACTTCAGTCAGGTATGCAGAACTTTTCTCACTTTAAATGGTAAATATATTGCATATAATTAATGGAAAACTGTATGTAATATTTTGATAGGTTACAGACTTTCTGCTGATATCAACTATTTTTCACTTTAATTAGATAGTCCTAAAAGATATCTACTAACACTTAAGAGGAGAATGTTTAATAATAGTCTACTGATCGTAAACAATAGGTTTTGGCTGTTCAGCTACTGCCACCTGCTGGTTCGGAAAGGCATTTCATCTTACGCAGGCGCAGAATGGGCATGCTACTTGGCCGTTGGCTGTCAAGCATTGGTTTGGTGTGTCAGGGCAACTTTGGACACAGACACTCGTCGGCATCGGCTTGGTGTGTTCCTGCCTTTAGAAGCTGGTGACTCAATCTACATAAAGTTAGTTGACAATTGGTTAATAACTTGTTGCAAAAAACATTGACAACCATTGACAAACACTTTTCGTAAAATCTGTAGATTAACACTTGAAATGAACCTTATAGTCTATTGGTAGTTAGTTGAATGTATGTTACTTGTCTGTTGAAACTGTTGTTGAATGTCAGCTGATGCACTGTTGACATGCAACTGAATGGCTACTACTAGTCTCAACAGATAGACTCTCAAAATAAAGTGTTACCGTCTTGTTTATGCCCCCTCATTTTTGAAATTGACCCTATAATCCTATCCATATCTATTCCGGTGTTTTTTTTTTTTTTTTTTTTTTTTTTTTAAAATAATTATTTGGCCTTTATTCTTTGTTTGTATTATATTTCTTTTTCCTTGAAGTCTACCAGGGGTGGGATGGTTTGGGGTGGGTTCTAGATTTGTATAATTGTATTCTTGATTTTCTTGGCCTTTAAAAGAAAAACAAAACTCAACAAACAGTTGTTAACAAAAAAAAAAAAAATGTGGTGAACAACATTTAAAGATGGCATTCCAGGGACCAGTTTATGACAGGGCCCATCTATAACTGATGGTGTGTAAGAAGATGTGCCACACTAACAAATGTTTAGCAACAACAGATAAGATGCTAAGACAACTGCCAGACACCTCTTCTTGGGCAGGAAATGGGACCTTCCGCACCCACCACCACCACCACCAAGGAGAGAGCTTCTCAAACTCATTCCTAAGGTTTAGGCAAAAATTACCATAAAAATTCCTTCAGGACCTCCTGGATGCAGCTGCAGTGGCTGAAATAAAGAGAGGCCACAGAGATCTATCTAAATCCATTCATACATGTGTTTTGAGGTCTTAAATTTATTTGAAGTGCAACACATCCACTTCATCTTCATGCAAAGCACAGTTTATGTTAATGGTTATTGACTGTTAACAGTTGACAAGACCGACTTGCTAACAGATCAACGAATGCATGGACGATGCCTTTAACCATTTCTTATCATGTTTGGTCTCTATCTTTTCCATACAATGCCTTCAATAAGAAAAGAGGTTTGGTAAAGAAATAATGCATGGGTAAAATGTTAAAGACACTGTTTTAACACTGTACTTTATGCTATGCAATATAGTTCCACACTAGGATGGGCAACACCGTGGCTACTTCTGACACAAGTGGCCAATCATACTTCAGGATCAGAAAGGCGGCAGATTTCAATCTCCTCCTCATCAGAAAAGGATAAATATGTCCCCTGAGTAGACACACACTTGTTCTGTATTTCCGACTTGATGGGGAAGGAGACATTACCAGACACATCACAACCTGGGTGTCTGACCTGACAAGAAAAGGTTACAATACAGTTAAGGTTGCATTCAGCTGCACTACATATTTTCTCTCCCAGCTGAAATTCAAATTTATATTCAAATTTGTACACAAAGGCAGAACACACATCTAGATGCATTCAATGACAACATATCAAAAGAAAACAATTATCACATTTCAAATATATTTATTCAGTTCATATTTACATACACATTTCTAAAGACTTTTTAAAGTGCAATTGCAATTGTGATTCTGTGTATTTGCTATGGCACATATTTTTGACACTGTGCTCAAAAAGTGAAACTAATGAGTGAAATCAGCTGGCTGAGTTCAGGGTGTGTGTTCTGCCATTGTGTAAACATTTGAATATAAATTTGAATTTTAGCTTAGAGATAAAAATATGTTAAATATGTTTCATCATCAGATGAACAGATAACTTATATAAAATATTTGTGTAGCCAGAAGATCACTACATGTGAACTCATACCAGGTGAGACCCTCATTACATGCTTGAATGAGAATGAAATGCTTTAGTGTTACATATGGAATGATATTCCAGAATATTTACAAAAGAAACTGCAATTGCGTTTTCCATGTGGATGCGTAAATTGTGACATAATCCAAACGCAATTGCAATCTTGCGTTACCGTTTGGGTTTTTTGAACACACAGTGAACACACAGTGACTGCCAAATTTCAATTGGTAAAGAAAAGTCTATTTGCAACTGTATTTCCCATGTCTTACAAGTTATGACCCTGTCATTTTTAAATCACAATCTCTCAATTACCACATCTGCTTTTTCATTTTCTTTGCATCACATATGTAGCCTGCCAAAAAACTAATGCAATCGCAATTCATTTAGCATTTGAATACCCTACACGGAAACCTGTCAATCAGCATTAGAGGTGGGACTATACTATGGGCCGTGTTCTGTTTATTTATACGTGCTTCTCTCTTAGACAGCTTTTCTTTGTTGTACAAGGATGTTTTGTTTGGTTTTTATCAGATTGATAAGAATCTAAAGGACAAATATTTTCTATAAATCTATTTATTTATTATCTATTTTTTTATACATAAGTGCAAATTTTTGTCTTTAAAGCCCCTATTTATTATATTTTGTAAAGTATTACTTAGATACAATATCTACCTCCAGCCATGTTAAATCCTTAAAATCGATAACTTTAAGGGGTCGACAGAATGAGGATCCATTTGCAATTTGCAGGCAGTAAACAATAGCCCACAAAACAATGCAAAGGGCCAGAAGTAGGCAGCAATAATTCACAAGAGAGAAAACAGTCCAAGGTCAAACACAGTAATCCAACAAGAGAAAATAGAATGCTCAGAAATATCAGCCAGGGCAAAAACAAGACTTTGCAAAGTGTGTGTGTGAAATGGCCTCTTAAATAGTTCAGGTAATGAGGTGCAGCTGGGCTCGTGATCAGAGCCAGGTACGGGGCTTCTGGGAAATGGAGTGTGTGAGTGAAAGTCAGTATTCCAGTGATGGTGACCTCTGGTGACGATCGGGTGGGAACCCACAGAGGCCGAATTCATTACAGAGCCCCCTCCCTGCGAACGGCTCCTGACATGAGAAGGCTAATGGTGCCGAGGTCTTCCACGAGGACGAGGGGCAGGTCTATCTGGATGGGTCAGGTGAAAGTCTGTAGTTAGAGTGGAGTCTAGAAAGTCCTTAGCAGCGACCCAAGACCTCTCCTCCGGTCCATACCCCTCCCAGTCTACAAGGTACTGTAGAATTCCACCTCGGCGCCTGGAGTCCAGGATCTCTTTGACCCGATAAGCCTCCTCGCCATCATTGTTTAGAGAAGGGGGTCCCTGTGTCCGGGCCTCTTCTAGGTCATCCGCCCCTCTCAGAGCACCAGTGGCCTTGAGCAGAGAAATGAGGAAAGTGGGTGAGATATGGTACTGGGATGGTAAAGCCAAACGGTAAGAAACAGTAGTTATTTGTTTAATTATTTTGAAGGGACCCACATACCTGGGACTGAGTTTGCAGCAGGGTAGTCTTAACCGGAGGTCTCTGGTGGAAAGCCAGACCCATGATCCTGGTGTGAACTCTGAACTGGGACGTCTACGGTGATCAGCTTGATCTTTTAGTCTCCTGACAGCAAGTTGGAGGTGATTGTGAGCCTCATTCCAGGTGGCTTCACTTCTTCAAACTATACATTCATTTCATACTTATTCACAGAAATAAGTATTCTCAGTGACAGCTATTTGTAGCGCAACATCTGATACAAATGCAGCTGTTAATGTACAATTGAATGACAGTTCAATCTTTTCCCATCATGTTTAGTCTCTATTTGTTTAGAATATTGCCAAAGGTATTCTGGTGGTGGTTTGGAAAGTGAGAAATGCATTGGTAAACTTTAAAGACACTGTAAAGACTTCCAACTTTGTGCTTTATGCAAATGAGTTCCACAGGGGAGAGAAGGGTGGGTCACACTCTGTGTGTCCCCTCTGATGCCAGCAGCCAATCACCGCACTCGAATGGAGAAGCGCCAAATTGCAATCTCCTCCTCGTCGGAAAGGGATAAAGGTACCCTTTCAACAGACACCCCTTGTTCTGGGTCTCAACTTTGTATGGAGTGAGACATTAACAGATATGGTTCTGAGTATCGGCTTGCGAAGCTGAGACACAACAGATACATCGTTCTGAGCCTGCCCTGCGAAGGGAGAAGACATAACAGATATACCGTTCTGAGCCTCTGGTCCATCCAGAAGAGACAACAACAGATCCCGTGATCTGAGCCTACAGCTTGTGAGGCAGCAACAGAGACGACCACGTTCTGAGCCTCTAGCTTGTGAGGAAAGAGACATTAACAAACACTACGTTCAGAGTTTCCGTCCAGCGAGACAATAACGACATCTGCAACAAAGTTAAGCTCAGGAGAGCAAGCCTTCAATCCAAGGTACCTTCGTCTGCGTGTTCCAGATTGTTAAGGACTAGGGATGTCCAGATCCGATCACGTGATCGGAAATCGGGCCCGATCACGTGGTTTCAGACTCGATCGGAATCGGACGTTACCTCCCGATCAGGACTCGGATATATATGTATTAGGGGTGCAACGGTTCTTGGTAAAAAAAATCGAACCACACGGTTCGGTACGCACTTGCACCGCGGTCCATCTCGAATGACGACGCATCTATTGGTTAATATGGTTTGTTTAAAATAGCAACGTGGAAAACAGACAGAGTTCAGATAATGTATGTTTCAGTCGATGGATGCACAAAACGTTACAACAACGATAATCAGAAAGCGTGGACAAAACAGTCACTCTTTGTAAACTGTAAACTGTGAGTGCTGTCTGCTCTAATGTCCAGTCATTTACGCCGTCATCACCCGAGTGTTGATAGCGCGCGAGCGCAGGTGAGACCTGAACAGCACACGTTGCTATCTGTGTTTAAACTAACTCATTTAAGCCTTGCTGATTTAAACCTTCAAGAACAAGACGCGAAAGAGAACTCGCACACGCTGTGAGAAGATTTGTGTGCGCTCATCCGTAGCGCGCACACGCTTATTAAAGTCAGCGCGCAAATACTGAGTTCTCTTTCAAGTCTTGCGCTTAGGCGGCCACATTCATACAAAAAATTATGTCAACATGCCCGTCCTAGCGAGTATCCTAGCAAACATAGTCGGTTATGTCTTAAGTGAACGTATATTAGTCGAGAAAGACAGCGCATGTGGAACAGTATACTGGATCGTGCATGTCTTATAGGGAAAACAACTATTCCTGCTGCCTGTATTTAATGTTAAATCAAGACGTCACTGTCATCGGACTTGACCATGTGGAACGTAAATATCACTTAACCAAACCTCTTTCCAGAGACCTTGGCATTGTTGTATATTATCAGTATATAATTTCCTAATTCTCATTAGATGTAATATAGCTGATGTTAGTTAATGACAAATAATCTCTCGTTTATTTGTTTGGTGCATAATAAGGTTCTCCACCTTATTATTTTCAGAGAAACAGTTTATCTTTCATAGGATAGCGTAACTCTTCCATAGCCACACCCAGCTTAATCACTTGTATTCTATGTAGCTTATGCACTTTACTCCTTTATCATTCATGGTATTCATTTAGTAGTTGTGTTAGTTATTCTTGTTTATCTTTTTGTTAATAAATTTATTTTATTACACTTGTGTCTTCCTTGTGCCGATAATACAGAAGAGGTTCTACAAGTTAGCAATATCACCAATCTTTCAGATAAATCAGCTGACCACTTTACATTAATTCTAAATGAATGAAAAGCCCCTGTTGGGAGTGTTCTCATACTGCCAAGGTAAAAGACCTTGACTGGTGCCCTGAACAAGGGAAAAAGGGGGAAGTGGTCATCTGATGTACTCATAACCACACCTTAAGAGACGTGTGATCCAAAAATCACAACGTCAGCGGTGACGTGAGTACCAATCCCTATTTTACTTCGCGTCCTTGGATGGACAAAGTAAAAATCACTACACTTGCGTAGAGAGTTTTGCGCATACTCAGCCCAGAATAGAAACGTACTCCAGTCTGCTTGATTGCAATAACAATAGGATCTTAGACAACGGATAACTTTAAATCTATCTGCAAATTAGGCAGTAGTAATTTTGTGTTGAGAAATTCTTTGTAGATTTTGAATCAGATCAAAAAATGTTATAAACTACCAAAAGTCTCAATCAATACACCAATATCATGCAATCCTTCGTTTGAGCCTTCTCGGATTGATGGAGCTTTCTCAGGATGGAGGAAAAAAAGGTCTATGCTGTATAGGAGATCAATTTGCGTCCTTTTTGCAACTTAAAAATACATTTGTACTCCCACAGTCTCACTTCTTCCGTTATTTGCAAATTAGAAATGATGTTAAGAAAAATATTCCACATTTTATAAATAAACCTGAAAACCATATTATTTATGAACTTTTATCTTCTAATCCTGAAACTAGACATTTGGTATCTCATTTTGTTTATGCTTTTACAACACCTATGTGTACCAAACACCTTAAAATAGCCTGGTCTACTGATGTGAACGACGACGTGTCTGATGAGATCTGGGAAGAAGGCCTGTCGAGAATAAAGAGCTGTTCTGTTAATTCGAGATATAAATGAATCCAGTTTAAAGTTATGCATCACATTCATTACTCCAAAACTAGATTGAATAAAATATTTCCTTCCATTTCTGCTCAGTGTGATAGGTGCAAGATGGCGGAGGGGACATTAGCACATTTATTTTGGTTTTGCCCTATTCTGTATGATTTTTGGTCTAACATTTTTGAATTGTTTTCAAGCGCATACAGAATTAACATTCAGCCTGACCACAATCTAGCTATTTTCGGCTATTCTAATGTTATGGATACTGTCCCTCATACTCATCAGCATGCTCTAATGGTAGGCTTAATCGCAGCCAAAAAGGTAATACTCCTCAATTGTATTCTTCACAAGCTCCTTGTTTTCAAAGATGGTTAAATGAGATGCTTTATATTATCCAAATGGAACAGTTACGTTTTGGTGAGCTTGTCTCACAAAAAAGATTTGAAGCCACATGGGGACCTCTTGAGACTTTTGGAAGTTTAAAAATAATATACTCTGTAATCATCCCCTTCTATCTATTTATTTATTTTTATTTATTTATTTATTTTTGATTTTGTATCAGTTTTAATTCTCTTCTCCTTTGGTGATATAACTGATCTACAAAAACAACTATGAATATTGTCAGTTATGTTTATTCTCAATAATTATTTTGTATATATTTGCTGACTGAGGCAATCCAGATGTTTTCTTTTCTTTTCTTTTCTTTTCTTTTCTTTTCCCCCTTTATTTTGTGTAAATGTGTGTCCTTGTTGTCTCATGTTTGTTATTGTTTTATACCTTTGTGTTTGTTAAAAAAACTTCAAGGTCTGTGATGAAATCAATGGCTATGTGTAACCAAGGTCTCTGAGGAACGGGAAGGGGTTGTAGAAGGCCTGCAGGAAGTTGTTTGAGTGATTTGGTGGTGTTACAAATTACACAGTTCTTGATGTAAGTCATGATGTCAGAAGAGAGAAAAGGCCACCAGAACTTGTTATAAATTAGTTGAGTGGTTGCAGTTATGCCTGGATGTCCAGAGATGGGTAGATCATAGACCTGTTGGATGACTCTGTCTCTCAAAGAGAGAGGGACAAAGATCCTGTCGCCGGGACATTCGGCTGGGACAGGGTTGGTACCCTGAGTCTCAGTGAAGGGGTATTTGGCTCCCTCTAGCCAATGCCGCCACTCCTCGAAAGCTGCTTTCATTGCAAGAAGTTTGCGGTTCCCCACATCATGATTCTGTTCTGCTTGATTGAGTTTGTGGGAGAAATTAGCAAAGGGGAAGAGTTTGGATGGATTACATGGTTATTTTGTGGTTACAATTGAATAACTACAATAGGTTTTTTTTTTTTCCCATAATAAAACCATAGTTAATTTTCGTGAGGAAAGTCTTGGCCTGGAGAGCCAAAAGTAGCTGCCATATATATGTTTTTTATTTATTAGTATTATATGTACAGTGCCATTCATTCCAAATGCTTTATTTTCTCACTAATACACATTTATAAAAATTGTATGTACCTTAATCCATGTGGTTCTAGTCTTCTATGAATGGTTTGCTCAGATACTCAAAGCAGGTTCACAAGCTGGACACATGAGTAACCACATACAATCATCTCAATCATCTATAGTGGTATGTCCATCAAAGGGTGTCCTGGTCCATTAGTTGTTCTGTCCCTCACAAAAGTCTGTCAGCCACTTCACTCTGGGTGGCGAAGACAACATTACTGATGCTGCTGTTCGTGAGGACCCAGGCGCAGAATGAGCAATAAAGGGATGTATTAACAACACTAAAGACAGGGCACAACAGGGAGATATAGGTGTGAACCAGTCAAACAGCAGGGCAGGGCAGACGACACAACGACAGGCAGGGTTGATGACCACTGACACAGTCCAAGTTGGTGAAGACAGAACCAGAGGCTTGACAAGAAAGTTAAGAGTAAAAACGTGCTTGGAGAACATTATTGTATCATAATATACATTAAAATTGCACTATTGTTGCTAGGTCTATTGTTTTCTTTGCTGTTTTGTCTAATATTTATATTAAAAATACATCAAGTAGTATAATAAGATTTTAATTAAAATTCTTATTTCAACTAACATCCCTGTAAAACCTTGCTGTAAAAAAACACAGGCTTATCCTTGATGTCTGTATGTATCTA
This sequence comes from Chanodichthys erythropterus, assembly GCF_024489055.1. NCBI lineage: Eukaryota > Metazoa > Chordata > Actinopteri > Cypriniformes > Xenocyprididae > Chanodichthys > Chanodichthys erythropterus. The sequence continues at coordinate 43,548,005 of NC_090228.1, read as the reverse complement.
AATGAACAATCTTTTCAAAGTTTCTTGATCAGAACAACTTTTAATAAATCCTTTGGATCTTCTGCTGTAGAATCACAGTGCTGCTGTAATCAATAATGCAAATCTAACTCAGAGATTAGGTTCTAAATGAGTTCAGTGACTCAGTTCAAACCATAACCACCATCACCACCATCTTTTCTCTTTGCTTGTCTGGTAGTTATAAGTCAGTCACAGTAGCCAAACAAAATCTAATGTTAAAAAGTCAAGGGTCAGGAGCCCAACTAAAACAAATGCTGAGCACTTTAATGGTGACTTAAATTTGTGACTTTCTCCTTCAGTGATTCTGCTTGTTAACATCAGGTGTCTTCAAAAAATGGTCAATCATCATTCAATTAATCACTGAATTATCTCATTAACTTTAACACTGCTTCAGTGTGAATTTACCACTCTTGAATATGGAGTCATTAACTCCCAGGAGAGTTTTTGCTGTGTGTGTAGAATAAACATATGGCAGGACTTTTACTTTCTGACCCCTTACACCTTTGTAATATAACACTGTGTGGAGTCAAATAAACTCCTAAGAGAGTTAATTTAACTCTGGGGGTTTTGCTGTGTAGGTGTGTTCTGCCTTTGTGTAAACATTTGAATATAAATTTGAATTATAGCTGAAAATAAACTGAACTATAGCTGAGACAAAAATATGAACAGATAACTTGCATATAAAGTTCTGACAAATATTTATGTGTAGTCAGTCTGGTTGGGTGAAGATCACTTCATGTGAACAGGTGAGAGCCTCTTTACATGCTTGAATGAGAATGAAATGCTTTAGTGTTAAATTCAATCAATCAATCAATCAATCAATCAATCAATCAATCAATCAATCAATCCCTTTTTTGCAGTTTTGTCTCCATTAGCTGTTTATGATACTGTATGTTTCATGCTATTTAGGCTAAACACTGAAATCCTTAATTGAACTTTCATGTTTAGTTCATCTAAATCTCTGATATTCATCATGAGAATGAATTATTATATACTTTATCATATGTACTGAGTTGTGATTTATGTGTAATAAGGGCAATTAAAAAAAATCAAATGGCTGTTCAAGTGATGGTTAAAGGGTTTACAGACAGAACAGCGAGGTAAAATAGAACTGAGTTCTGTGTGTTACTTGCTTTTTCTTGATAATCAATTGTGAAATTTGTTGAATAGTGAAAATTGTTCTACATTATTTTTTCAGCATTGCAAAATATTTATAAATGTAGGCTTGCAAAATCAAGAGTGTGAGAGGTAAACAAGTAAATCTTCCAATCCAGGGTTGGTTGGGGAATTGCCCCACTGTGGCTCGTTTTGGTTAAACTGTTAAACTCATAGCTAATTTTTGTTTTGGCTCTTCATTTACTTCAGAAAATCAATGCCTGATCTGGTTTGTTGAAAAAATATTAAACACAGTGGACTTCACTGGTTTTAAAAGTAAGTATTTTTCTTTTCCTGTTTTGGTCTAGAAAATTTCTATTGAGTATTTTGAGTAGGCGACTGACTGTGAATTAAAAATATGATGATTGACCAAGCTTTGGCTAAAATAATACATTTATAATTTTCTGAATGGACAATTATGTGTATTTTATGTGCATTTATAGTTCAGCTCAAATCTTTTTTTTCTTCTTTTTTTGTTAAAATCATATCAATATTATTTATTAATACTTTATAGTTTTCCTGAAACTGTAACCACAAAACAAAACTGTTTTTCTCTTTTAACAAGCAAAACCAAGTAAGAAGTTCAATGGCACTACCTGTGGTTCTAAATGGTAATAGATGGTATTACTGTATAATAATATACATTAAAATTGCACTATTGTTGCAGTCGTGTTGCTAGGTCTATTATTTTCCTTGCTGTTTTTTCTAAAATTTATATTCAAAACACATCTTCAAGTAATACAATAAGATTTTAATTAAAATCTTATTTCAATTAACTTCACTGTATAACCTTTTTTTGTAAAAAAAAAAACAAAACAAACAAAAAAAAAACAGCCAAATTCTGATAGTAACATACATACATTTTCCACTAAAACAGTACACTATAAAATAATGTGTTGGCTCAAAAAAAAGAAAAAAAAGAAAAAGGATTTGCTTCTGTCTTTTTTTGAGTTATGACAACTTTGAGTGAATTTACGTTCAACCAACAAGCTACATTGAGTTATAATTAAAAACAATAAAATTAATAACTCCTCACATTGACTGCATACTGAATCTAGTTGTTGATTATTTTGTTATCATCAATAACAAACCAACATGAACTAGATGCATTCTCTTTTGACTTTCTTTGCCATTACAAAAGTGTCTTACAAACACAGTTACAGCAACCAAAGAAAACATAATGTTAAAAAGTCAAGGGTCAAAAGCCCAACTAAAGCAAATACAGATTACCATAATGGTGACTTCAAACGAAACAGTAAATCATCAACATCTAAACTTCTGATAATTCTTAATAAGTGCTTCTGTAGATGTATGACATTAATAAAGTCAGTATGGTTAGTACTATGTGAAGCTAGTAACGCTGTTTGTGGAGTTGTTTAATCCTCCTCTGCTGAGATCTTGAGAGATTTACTGTCTTTTTTTATTTCAGTTGATTTCATCTAAGCCTGTGGCTGGAAGTCAGTTGTATGTTTGGAGAACATTCTTATAATAAAAATCTGTTAGCTGGGTGTGCACTCATACTGTGAGTTCACCATGTGACGCCACTGTGATAGTGCTGAGAAACATTATAATATTCATGAGATTATGTGGTAGGAGATCCAGCAGTGTTATAATATTTTTAAATGCATGACAAGACTGAAACATTTTGAATTAATGTGTCATTTAGACACAAAGAGATATCAAGAATCAGTGTATGAATCTCAACAATGGTGACAATCAAAAGCTTCATGCTGCAATGCATGCTGGGTACCTAGTCTTTGTGCAGTAAGTGCACTTTGACCTCACATTGTGACCATGGCTGCGTTCCACTCCAGTTTTAGACACGCACTTGCAAACTTCCCTAAGCACTTCCCCTCGGGGGAATCCCTGCCACCATTTTGAAGTGCGTTCCACTTCATGAAGTGGATAAGGGAAGTTTATATGGACAGTCTACTTCAAATGTAAAAAATTTGGAAACACCCCTGGCAAAGTGTGGTTTTGGACGATATCAGCATAAATCCTTATCATTTTTTGGTGCAAATACATAACAGTAATTTGACATTATCACTGAAGACCACCAATAATAATTTTAATTTTGATTAATAATGGCAATATATACATGTCAAAGTCGACATACCCCTTTGCCAGCTGTGATGGCTGGTTACTGGTTTAAACTTGGCCCAGGTTTGTAAAAGATTTTTGGGTCAGCACACCTTAATAGCTAAAACAACTGATTGACAATTAAGTTTAGAATACAATGAACCAATTAGAACCCAGTTTAGGTCAGATAGCTGCTAATGGTGGACATTTTGATGTAAGTGTAAGTTTTTTTCTATGTATAAACTGTTTATGTAATAAAATATGTTTTCATAGTTTGTGTTGTCCCTTATCAGTGCAAAATTATGACAAATTAAAAAGGATTCATGCCAATATTGTCTTTTCTAGGGCGTTTCCTAACTTTTGGAGGGCATTGTAAATATGTAAGTGTGTGTGTGTGTGTGTATATATCAGGCATGTGATCAGGTAGAGAAAAAAAAGCAAGAACATCTGACCGTGCACCCAAGCCATGCCCCTGGCACTTCTTTAAAAAAAAAAAAAAAAAAAAATTATCAGATTAACAGATATGTCTTATATTATAATAATTCATACTGTTGTTATGTAAAAATAAAAAGCAGAATTTAATAATCACAATAATTAATATATTATATAACATATTAAATGTATTAACAGAATTGTTATTATTAAAGTACCTGTGAAAAGTTTGGAAACAATTATTAATGTTTTTAAAATAAATCTCTTCTGCTCACCAGGGCTGCATTTATTTGATCAAAAATACAGCAAAAACAGCAACATTGTGAAATATTCTAACAAATAAAAAAAAAGTTTTCAATTTTAATATATTATAAAATGTAATTTATTCCTGTGATCAAGGCTGAATTTTCAGCTTCATTACTCCAGTCTTCAGTGTCACATGATCCTTCAGAAATCATTACAATTTGATTTGATGGTCAAGAAACATTTCTGATTATTATCAATGTTAGAAAACAGTTGTGCTGCTTCATATTTTTGTGGAAATGGTGATACATTTTATTTTTCAGAATTCTTTGAATAGAAAGTTCAATGAACAGCATTTATTTGAAATTATATTACATGTATTTATCAAATATGTTACATTTATTAAAGCATTTATTAAATAGAAATATTTTGTAACATTTTTAATGTCACTTTTCATCACTTTAATGTATGATGAATTAAAGTATTAATCCAAAAACTGCATTTTAACATTGATAATAAATAGTGAATATTTCTTGAGCAGCAAATCAGCATTTCTGAAGAATCATTTGACAACGAAACTTCTCTTTGTAAACAACAACAGAATTAAAAATGATTCTAATGACTAATGTTGCGTTCCCAAATACAAATTTTAAATGTCACAATCAAAGTAGCATTTACAGTGAATCGAAAATGAAGACGCAGCAAGCCTGCATCGCGTCAGACTATTATTTATATAATTACATCATAGCCGTTGTGAATTTTATATTAAATTCTCACCACCATTCATAAAAAAAGTTACTGGGCAAGTAACATGTTTTTAGTGCCGATTCTACTCGCATTTGGCATGTTGAACTATTTGAACTCTTTTAGGGATTGTTTTTTTAAGACTTTTTTAAGGCCTTTTATTAGGAAAAATATACTTAAGACTTTTAAAGGACCCGTGGCCATCCTGCACGAATTTTAAGTCACCATTATGGCGATCAGCGTTTGCTTTAGTTGGGCTCTTGACCATTGACTTTGTTTGGATGTTGTAACTGCCAGACAAGCAAAGACAAAAGATGATGGTGATGGTGGTTATTAGTGATGCGCGGGTCGTCTCATAACCCGTGGACCCTGATTCAGAACAAGAGTGCATTACCCAATTGCCACCAACAGGAGAAGAGGGAAGTAAGGAACTTGATGCGCAGTCCAGGGTGGTTACAGAGCCCAGTGTCAATGTCCAGTCCAATACGACAGAGCCTAGCATCACAGAAGCAAGATATCCTAAAAGAGTTTGTAAACCACCTATGAGATTAGACTGATCCCCTACCCTCTTAAGCAAAGCCAATGCAACCAGGAGGACGGTCTTAAGAGACAGTGCTTTTAACTCGACTGATTGCAAAGGTTCGAAGGGATGACCCCGGAGAGATGTAAGAACCAGGGTCAGATCCCAAGAGGGTATGGAGGGAGGGTGAGGACGATTAATCTCCTCGCCCCCCTCAGGAACCTGACGATCAGATCGTGCTTCCCCAGGGACTTGCCATCTACTGCATGGTGATGTGCGGCGATAGCGGCAACATACACCTTGAGGGTGGAGGGAGACAGCCTTCGCTCCAAGCCCTCTTGCAGGAAGGAAAACACAGATCTAACCGAGCATGATCGGGGGTCCTCTCGGTGAGAGGAGCACCATTCAACGAACAGGTTCCACTTCAACGCATAGAGGCTCCTCGTGGAAGGAGCTCTAGCGGAAGTGATGGTGTCTACGACCGCTTGCGGGAGATCACTCAGAACCCCCGCATCCCATCCAGGGACCACACATGGAGGTTCCTCAGGTCAGGACGCGGGTGCCATAGGGAGCCCCGTCTCTGAGTCAGGAGGTCCTTCCTCAGAGGAATTGGCCAGGGAGGGGCTGTCGTGAGGTGCATAGGTCCAAAAACCAGGTCCAAGTGGGCCAGTATGGAGCCACAAACAAGACCTGCTTCTCGTCCTTCCTGACCTTGCACAGGAGCTGTGCGAGAAGGCTCACTGGGGGAACGCATATTTGCGTAGGCCCTGTGGCCAGCTGTGTGCCAGGGCATCCGTGCCGAGCATGCCACCGGTCAGGGAATAGAACCACTGGCAGAGAGCAGTTTCTGGAGAGGCAACAAATCTATCTGGGCCTTGCCGAAGTGCTGCCAGATCAGCTGGACCGCCTGGGGATGGAGCCGCCACTCGCCCGCAAGTGGAGGCTGCCGTGAGAGCTCGTCGGCTGCACGGTTGAGCACACCTGGGACATGAATGGCACGAAGCAACCTCAGATGCTTCTGACTCCATAACAAGAGATGGGGGGCGAGCTGTGACATGCGACGGGAGCGTAGACCACCCTGATGGTTGATGTACGCAACGGCCGCAGTGCTGTCCGAGTGGACCAGTATGTGCTTGTCTGACAGCAGCTCCTTGAAGCGGCCAAGTGCAAGATGTACTGCTAGCAACTCCAGGCAATTGATATGCCAATGCAGTTGAGGCCCCGTCTAAAGACCCGACACTGCATGCCCATTGTACTTGGCCCCCCATCCGGTGGCAGAGGCATCTGTGGAGACCACAGCGTGCCTGGACACCTGTTCGAGGGGCACTCCCGCCCGCAGGAACGAGGGGTCCGACCACCGGATGAGGGTGTGACGGCAGCGTACTCAGGCAGTTCAACTCCTCGGTGAGGCGCGCAGTCTGGGCGACCGAGTCTAGCTCGAGACCGAGATAAGTGATCCTCTGCCAGGGGGCGAGTTTGCTCTTGTCCCAGTTGACCCGAAGACCCAACCGGCTGAGGTGAGCTAAAACCATGTCCCTGTGTTCGCACAACTGCACTTGCGAGCTGGCCAGGATCAACCAGTCGTCGAGGTAGTTGAGGATGCGAACGCCCTGTTCCTTGAGGGGAACAATGGCCGCCTCCGCAACCTTCGTAAAGACGCGGCGCGACAGGGCCAGCCCGAAGGGTAGCACTTTGTACTGATATGCTCGACCCATGGTGAGGCAGAATCTAGACATGAAAGTACATGTCCCTCAGGTCGATTGCTGCAAACCAATCCTGAGGACGGTCGCATTCGAAAAATGCGCTTCTGCATGAGCATCTTAAACGGCAGCCTGTGAAGGTACCGGTACAAGATGCACAGACCCAGGATTGGCTGTAGCCCACCGCCCTTTTTGGGTACAATGAAGTAGGGGCTGTAAACCCTGACTTCATATCGGCTGGAGGGACCAGCTCGATTGCATCCTTCACCAGGAGGACAGCAATCTCCGCCCGGAGAACAGGTGTATTGTCCAGTGACACCTGAGTGTAGTGGACACCCCTGAAAACCGGGGGACACCGGGCGAACAGAATCGCATAGCCGAGTCTGATAGTACGAATGAGCCAGCGGGATGGGCTGGGGAACGCTATCCAGGCTTCCAGACACTGAGCCAGCAGGTCCAAACGCACCACAGACGTACCGGGAGTGGGGCAGCGAAGCAGAGTACGGGGACCCGACTCGGACGGCATGGTAGCGGCCCAGAGTGTGATCAGACTCTGCGAGGTAGCAGTGCATATGGGAGACGGCACATGGGGCGAGGCCTGCACCATCACACTGGCACCTACTGGTGAGAGGGGGCTGGGAGTGGCAAGGCGGGGCCTCGCACACTGCCAGCCACACCCTCTTGGGACCTGGAGGATCAGAAAACAGTTTTTTGTGGGTACCGCTGGACTCCGGAGAGCCAGCGGCGGAACAGACCAAGATTCTCCACCCGGCCCTCCTCCGGGGAGGGAGCGATGTGAGCATTGTCTCCCAAAGAACTGCTGTTTACCTCAGCTCCAGGTCGCCTTATCTCCAGGACTGCTTCCCGCTAGCCATCTGGGTTGACTGCAGGCTGAGCGGGCTGGGTTTTAGGCATCAGGCATCATGCGTAGCTCAACCCCGACTCAGAACTACCCATATGCAGTGAGTGCTTTGGCCTACCACGGGGGCCAAGACCCATGCAGGGCAGAGGTGGTGTGCCCGTAGCACTGCCACCCCACCCTAGAGGGTAGTGATAGAGAAAAAACTTGCAAAGCAGATTATGGCCCTTTTGGCGTTCCATATTTGACGCCAAAAAAGGCCACAAACCGACAAGTTTTTCCATGCACTTCCGGGCTAAGACAGGGGGCGGGGCAAGGCGAATACGCGTCGCACAAGCCCCCAGGGGCCCGGGAAAGCATGGTTGTCAAGTCTGAATCTGATTCAGTACAAGCACACCACAACCGTGGGATGCTCAGCCTCATCTTCATGTTCAGAGCCCAACAACACTCTCTCCAAATGTAGCAGTCGACATCTGATCCTCTGCTGAAGCCCTGACTAAGATGCTAGGTCCCCCATGAGAAGGACCAGCAGAACAGAACAGTGAACGTGGCCGTCCAACTGGACGACACACGGCGCACTGGGCGCCGACGTGGCCATGTTGTACTAAACATGAACCACCCACGAACATAGTCACAACATGTTTGTGATGCACTAGAGGAGTGGGGGGCCCATGGAGAATGGCTCGGCGGGTATTTCCCCACTGTGATCCTCTGGTCACCCAGGCTTATTCACCAAAGTAGTATTTTTCTGATTCAGAAAAATAAACTAGATCAGGAAATAAGTAAGGGGACTCCACCTCATTAAAAGGCACTAAAGTCTCGACCGTGCATCTAGAGCGCCAGACAACGCGTTGGGTTGCCATGGCAACGTGCGCTGTCAACCGGCAGCTCGGCAGCGCACTGAGCGCTCGAGCCCTTACGAGAAAGGCGAGACAAACAACGTGCCAACGTTGCCACAAACACAGTCTCAGCACGCTAAGCAGACATTAGAGAAAGTGATTGTGGCCATCAGCGAGGATAGGAAACGACTGCCTCCAGTAGGGTTGCCACCTTCAATACAGAAAAATAAGGGACACCTGCCGCACTGGGGGCCACACCCCTCGTGGCCACGATGACCACAGTCCCGATGGCGTGCCAGTGGTGGTATATCATAACTTAAAACATGTTCCCTTTTGAAAGGGAACTTCTACTCTGCGCTGACTGCGCTAGGGGAACGTCTTCCGTGACCCGTGCTCGAAATGCCAAAAATCACCACACTCCAATCCTATTGGCCGGCGACAGCCTATCACGTCAAACGGTGCGAACCGTGACGTATAAAGGGAGCAGCTGGGGAAACAGCCGACATCCTTTTGTCTTTTTGCGACTGTTTTTGCTCGTGCCTTTTTCACTCTGCCAAAAGAAAATTTTCTGCTAAATCGTTCAGGAAGTGTGCTGATCCTTGTCCCAGGTTTCTGACACCGGAGGACACACACAACTTGTGCGTTTTCTGTCTGGGCGAGGAGCACGCACGGTCAGTACTCGAGGGTACTCCTATGAAAATGCTCCGTTCTCGTTTGGCCCTCTTCTCGAGGGGAGAGGTGCCACCACCGCTGCCTGAGGCTCAGCGGCGATTGAAATCATGGGGCTCGCAGGTGGAGCTCGCTGAAGAATTTAAGAGGAGTGTCAATCTTTCTCAAGCTGAAGCGACTGACGAGGACGCGCTTCTGGCGGATGACGACGATGTTTTATCTTTAACATCCTCGGACCCAGGAGCGAGTACTCTCTTGGTCCAAAGCCCCGGAGAGCAGAAGACGGAGAGCAGGCTCACCCGCTTCTCCCACCTCGGCCTCCCTGTGCGGCGTTTTTTGGAGTTGCTGGAGGTTATGGAGGTACTCGAGCAGACTGCAGCTGCCCTGGGAGCGCGTGAGGAGGGAACCCGCTCGCAGCAGGTTAGACGATCGTTTTTCTCTCTACCCGTGGCCCGGCAACTCCAGCGAGGGCCCTGCCATCCAAAGCGTTGAATGTGACGTCACGTTTGAATGGCAGGGCTTACGCCACTGCAGGTCAGGCTGGTGCGGCGTTGCACACTATGACGGTGCTTCTGGCGTACCAGGCTGATCTGCTTACGGATCTTGATCAGAGAGGCGAAGACGCGCTCCGCGGCGTTTAGATCTTGCATCCCGCTCAGATCCAGCTCTGGGCTCAGACAGCCGGGAGATCCCGGGCCGTCTCGAGCCGAGGCTCAGAGGCAGGCCCGGAGGGAAAGTGTCGCCGCTCGTGCACCGCCTCCTCCTCGGAGTAAGTCTCAGAGACGGCGAGATGCTAAAAGGAAGAAGCGAGATCTGAGGGAGGTGATCGAAGAGCGGCGCCAGCAGTGCCGGTAATCGATCTCCGCTCTCGCGAGGCCTTTTTCTCGCCCTCCCTCTTCCTTCACCTCCTGGTAGCGTTTTTGACATCTATATGCTGCGGGCTTTACAGTCGGGCTGATGTTGTGGGCCTATGATGAATATATTCCTGACGGCACACCATCTGGCTTGATAGTGAAAGTGCTTTTGGGCTTATGGGACTTTGGTTTTTCCCCTCCGTGTGACGAATCGGGGAGGAATCTGCGTTCTACGAGCCGCAGGAGGTAAGCCAGGTCCATTTTTCTTTCTCAGTGTAGACCTTGCTTTTCCTGTATAGCTTCCTGTGCATATAGTTGTCATCTGTTCATGTTTTTAAGGGGTTATTTGGGCAAATAACTGTATGTTAGGCTGACTGTTACAGGCAGGCCCTTTATGGCCGCTTTGTTGTTTAGCGTTGGTGTAGTTTCTCGGCCGATACTGTGTATAGCTAGAACTAGCTTTCGCTATTGTCAGTTATGTGTTGGCCGGTTTTTCGGCCACCTAATGCTGTCGCTCGCGCTGCTTTCTCCGTGTGTTTGGAAACGTGTAGCCCGAGTGTAGTGTGGTCTACATACAGTCCTTAGCTAGCGGCTAGGCTAGAACTAGGTTAGGTGTATGTTTGTTTACATCCCCCTGTCATGACTATCCTCCTGTGGTTGTATAGTTCCTAGTTCTGGCCTCCTTCTGAGGAAGTTGCTGGCCGTTTTTTGCCCATATTTCCCCTTCATATGTTTATGCAGGCGTGTTATGTGAGTGTGCTTGTGCTGCCACAGGTTACACCTGTTCTCTATGATAGCAGGCTTTATCCGGCCTCTATATATGAATACGGTGTTGTTGTTGTACTCCCCGGTTTGGGTTTGTGTTTCACTGAGTGCATCATCTGTTGGATCGCACACTCAGGATGAGTGTTGGGAATTTTGTTTACCCGACTTCTCCCGGTCGTTTGCACCACAGCATCTGGGGTTCATTGCTGTTTGATTGTTGGCTATTTGTTTTTAGTCTCTCTGTATGCAGCTTGTTTGGACACAGCGCTGCTGGTTTACGATGCTCGTTACGCTCACGCTGTTTAGCATGATTAACATTGCCTGCTGGAATGTGTATGCCTAGGCTCAGGTTGTGTAGCTAGTTCCCTTAAATTTGTCATTTTAGGTTATACTGGCCCTTCCTTGTAGCTAGGGCTCTGTCATGACCACGGGCTAGTGCCACATGGTTCTTTAAGTAGCAGGCCTTTCCAGGCCTCTCTTATAGCTTCCTGTTGGCCCAGCTACGCTGGTCATGTACGGGCATCATTCCATGATTGGGTAAATGCACTAGCTATTGCCGCACGCTTTAAGGTTACAGGCCGCTTTCAGGCCTTCCTTTGCTAGCATGTCGGAGTTTAGCTTGGTACTCCTCTCACTGAGAGTAAAAGATGTTTTTTACTGAGTATTTTGTGCGTTTATTCCCTTTAGCTCTAGTCGAGCTAAAATATTTTCCCTGTCTATTAACGGGTTCTATTTTTGCTCCTAGAACTTTAGTGGCCGCTGGCTGATGTCGCGTGTGACAGGTAGGCCGTAAAGGCCTCCTGTGGAGCGTGCTGACCTTCGACAGCAAAAGGGATGGTGTCGCCGGCTGGCCGGGTCTCGGGTTGACTATGACCTCCTGTGTAGTCGGTCTGTTCAGCCTGAACCCTGATAACACTGCCACGAGCTGATGCCACGTGCCGGCTGGGATTATAGGCCCATGGGGCCTTTCCTTAGCGCATGATGGCGTATGCTGTACTCCTCTTGCTTAAAGAGTAGAAAGGTACTTCACCGAGTGCACTGCTTGTTGGTTTGTGTTGGAAGGGCTGTCTCGTGGGCACTTGCAGCTGTTATGTCTTGGCGTTTGCTCCACCTTGATATGCAATAGGGTGTGGCCCTACAGGCCATCCTGGGCTACCGCCGTCTGCATTCAGTTCTCTGGTGAACTCTGGTTATGTTGCAGGCCCTTTTCCCGGCCTCCATGACTATGTGCCCGCTTTACGGTCTGTCTGTTAGGTTGAGCTTTGTACTTCCCTTCGGGGTTAACTGCGTAATTGTGCTTAGCTCCCTAAGCTGGTTTGGTTGTAGACTTCTGTGAGGTCTCCCGTTAGACCGGCCCCCAGGCTGGTTTGTGCTCCCCTGGGTCAGGGGTCTTTAGCGCACAGCCTCCTCAGCACCTTGTTAATGGCTGAGTAGATCCTTGGATGAGTGGTTGTACTCCCCTCATACGAGGGTCCATAGCGTTTAGCTGAGTTCCGCTCTCCAGGATGCCCATCTCTGCGTGTGGGTTTGAGTTGCTTACTGCCTTCGCGGTCGCTCTTTCCTGCTCTCCTCTTTGGACTTTGCGCTTTGAGATTCTGTATATCAGACAAGGTTGGCTAGGCCAGATTTAGCTTCGCTGGATCTGGCTAGGCCTCCTTGGTGGCAGCAGGATGGTTTTTCCCCCCGAGTGACTGGCCGAGGTTCCTTTGGTTCCTTTGGTTCCTTGGCCAAATTCCCTTAAAGGGACCACCCCCTCTCGGGATGTTGGTTCTAGATGCTCGAGCAGCCTTGGTAGGCTTTTTTCGGAAGGCCTCTTTTAGGCTCAGCTTGGGCTGTTGGCCATAGGGAATGCTGTCACTGACAGCCTTGGAGTTCTGCCCCCGGTTTTTCCCTGGAACTGCCGGATGTGTGTCCAGACATTTGGACTGGCATTCTCCTCTAGCATGGCGGCGTAGGTATATCGTTCCCCTAGCGCAGTCAGCACAGAGTAGAAGTTTCCTTTCGAAAGGGAACGTCTCAGGTTACGTATGTAACCATGGTTCCCTGAGAACAGGGAACGAGAACTAGAACGAGACTCTGCGCTTTCATGCCATGCTGCGGGATGCCTGCTACAGTCGCTCAAAGACAAGAAGATGTCGGCTGTTTCCCCAGGCGCTCCCTTTATACGTCACGGTTCGCGCCGTTTGACGTGATAGGCTGTCGCCGGCCAATAGGATTGGAGTGTGGTGATTTTTGGCAAATTGTCATTTGTTGTGAACAAAGATTTTGGCTAAAATATTTGTCATTGTTTGCGGTAACACCATCCAAACAGTGAAATCACAACTAAATAACAGTAAATGACATAATGTCTACAAACATTTCTTATTTAAGTAAAACATTTAACATTTTTATTATTGGCAAGTAAATATATTTTTGTATTTATTTATTCCATTTTTATATTGTCTATTGTTAATTCTATAGTATTGAATGATGCAATTATTAAATTGGTTAAGCATAAATAGTTGTTTATTTTATTCACATAGGTACTATATTTTGATTAAATATGTATTAAATATATATCTCTTATCTCTTATTAAAGTAATGCTTATGTGTCTGACTGTACAACTTAACCTTAATAAACAAATCATACCATAATATGATTAATGTACATTATTAACATTATTTCTTAATAGGCAGCATATAAAATCTAACGTTATCAATCAAAAACTTGAGGTGATTAAAAAAAAAAAAAAAATTTACACTATCTGCCTCAGGAGAGAACCGGCGAGGCGGCGTCCCGCCCTCCTCTGACTCTGATTGGCCGTGATTCACAAACCAATCAAACCATGATGGCAGCGAGTATTACCCAATCAGGGGCAGAATAGGACGTGTCTTCACACAATGCAGGTGGGGTGATTTGCATGGGATGCTGCATAACGAGGACCTATGTAAAATACGGGACAAATCAGGTCCCGTATTGATTTGATACGGGACGCGTCATTTTGGCTGTAAATACGGTTCCGTATTTCACGGGACGGGTGGCAACCCTAGCCTCCAGAAACGCACAGACTGAATGACGTCTTGAAAAAGACGCAGTGTCTGTCTGTGAAGCTCTTTTAGAAGCTTTTGTTCTTTGTGCCGAAGCACACAAGCCGCGATGTGACTGCAGGAACACTTTTCACTCCCTGAGTCACATACACAGGAAATTTCAGCTCTTTAGTGCTGAGGCACGCAGGGAGCGTGACCAGCGTGTTCAAACAAACACGGGAGGAACCGGCCCAAATCGCAAACCAAACAGCGTGGATTTACAGCGGAACAGATGTAGTTCTCCAGGCTCAGGCTCCACTCGCTGCTGTGCTGTCACTCCAACACCAAAGGCCGATGAAGAGGCTTGAATAGTCTTCTTTAGAAGCTGCAGGACACCAAAGTGTTGGCTCCGAAGCGAAAGACAGAGTGCGATTGCATCTGCTTCCTATTTATATCCACCTGTTGGGGACGGTGCGCATTATGCAAATATCGCACGCCAATCTCCATTGGCTTGTTTTAGTTCTCTCGAAGCTGATAGGGCTCTCTAGCGATATCCCAATTCGTTGGTCACTACTGACGTACGTCGAACGTGACCGACTGAAAGGGAACAATTACAGTTGAAGAAAAAATAATTAAATCAACAGAAGTCAAGGGTCAAGAGTCCAACTAAGGCCTGAGACACACTAGATGATTTTCAAATCTTAACCATTTTTAAAACTGTGGGAGACCACAGACATAATGACAGTTTCAACCTATTTTTAGTATTACAATCCTCTGAATGGGTCTCATTCATGAAACACGAGCAGAACAAATTTTTGTGTAAATCGTGTGTAAAGTGGTTCTGGCGTAAATTTTCGGATTCATTAAAATATTAGTATTTTCCAAATGTTAGTTGGTACAAAAGAAATCTACACCTGCTCCCAGCCATGCGTAAATAGTGCGTTTAACATCCGAACGTTTTGCTCATTAATAAGGCTGCATTTTAATTCACCTTAATAAGATACATATTTACACAACATTTTGAAAAAATATTATATATAGTAATTACATATGTTTTTTCTTTTTACTTTTATTGTGAGAGCCAGTAATAGCACCTGCAAACGGAGCATTTTAATCAAATAATTAATTGATTTTAATAGGGCTGGGCAAACTAATGGCCCCTTAATTGTTATGGAAATTGTTTCCTATAAAATGGCCAAAATCCTTCGTTTGGTGTCATAATATGATGCCCATATATAGTTGTCAGTCGGATTTAATGGGCGGGATTTATGGTAATTGAGAATGAGCGTGCATGCGTGTCCCATTTACGACTGATTGGAATTCATTAACACACACACACATTTCACTATCACTTCTGACATTTACGAAGTAGTTGTGAATCAGGAGAAGAGTTTTCGGGAAGGTCTCTTTACGCGCAAATCACTCACATATTTACTCCTATATTTACCAATGTTTCATGAATGAGACCCAACGCACACACAAGATCAGTGGTTCCCTACCACATTCCTGGAGGCACACCAACACTACACATTTTGCATGTCTCCTCAATCAAACACACCTGATTAAGGTTATCAGCTCATTAGTAGTGACTCAAAGATCTAAAATGGGTGTGTCAGACAAAGGAGACATGCAGAATGTGCAGTGTTGGTGGGTCTCCAGGGGTGTGGTTTGGAACCACTGCACTAGATGATTCAGCCACATTGTGAGACCACACACTTGTTGACTGTAGAGACAATTTCACAGTCAAGTTTCAGCTAAAGAAGCATGCAACATCCAGCAGGTGACTTTAGCTCACTCTCATTGGCTATCGCGGATATCACATCAGAGGCAGCCCGATCAAGAGTTGTAAATATCATATACAGTGGGTACAGAAAGTATTCAGACCCCCTTAAATTTTTCACTCTTTGTTATATTGCAGCTGTAAGGACCTTAGGTCATTTATTAGCTCAATTTAATTGTTACAGGGAATAAGAATTGAATCAACTGTAAATGATTCACTGTAAATGATTCAGAATTAATACTTAACACTTCATCAATTATTCGTCCAGCGAAAACTGAGGTTAGAGTATTTTACCAATTCTGGATAAAATATTATTCTGCGGCCAACAGTAACAATATTTTATTATGATTATTATGATTATAATTATTATATTATTATAAGCAAGAGGTAACTTGATCTTTTAAGTTTAAGGCAGTAATTTGACACACAGCGCAAGAAACTCGTATATGCGAAAATCAAAACAAGCTTTATTGACTACTTCTAATGATTACAGGAAACTAAGGCTAAACACACACACACACACATTCATACGCACACACACACACACACACACATTCACGGAGTTGATATGAGTTATGAAGAAAGTCCCAAATACTAACTAAACATCGCAACCTGAGGAAAATCACAAAAGCAGAGCTTTGGCTTGATTCTTTAGGTTTAAAGGAGTTTCACCAGTTTCCAGCAAGAGAGAGAAGTTTGCTTGTACCTGCGTTTGCTCTGACAGCTGAGGTAATCGGGTTGTTCTGCGACTCGCGTGCAGCGGAGTCCCGTTCTGGATTGGCTGTCTTTCAGGTGACGTCTTCTCGGGAAAGCCCTTCGTGGGTTGCGCGGAAGCTTTAAAGTGGTTGCTGGCTGGTGAAACGCGCTGTTCTGAGCAGTTTTCTTCTTTGGAGACTTTGGTCAGATGTTTCACAGAGTGTTTTGGAGTCTGGATGTGAGGGCTGTTGAATGGTCAGCGGCGCGGCTCGTGGATGAAGTCGGCGACTGTTAGATGGAAAATCAGCCCCGGTAAGGATCAGTTCTCAATGACCCATGTGACTTTTCCGCCGTGGTCAAAGTAGCGGTGCTTCGGCTACTGGGCTTCCACGACTGTGCTTCAGTCCGACTTCCACTTCGACCGACCTTTTGACCGATTTCTGACCGATTTCTGACTGGTTTCTGACTACTAGCTATTGGGAAAGCATAGTTTTAAAGGAGGAAGTTAGCTCCGTCCTTCAGATGTGATCCTCCAATGAGACGTCGCTACGGAGATTAGACACGCCTCGTCTATTGTTTATTGATCACATCGCGTGATATCTGTGGAACATTCTCCTGTTTCATTAACAACTTTATAACGTTTCTTAATATTTTCCTGGTACTGAATTTCAATGTTTCATTCACACAGAATTACAGAGAATTATAAATTCTGCATTTAGACCTCAAACATGACACACTTCTTACACACATATTACTAGACTGACCTAATTAAAACAATGATTACAATAATACATTTGAAGAAAACCCACATATTGAATACATTGAATAGACATGTTAGTAATTACATCATGGCATGTATTATTCTGTATATAGTTTAAAATGATCTCTTAATGATGGTCCATTTGAAATTCAAGATTGAGTCTGTAAGCATAAAGTCATTGAACAGCGACCGGAGTCACAAGTGACCGGGTCAAAAGGGATTGCTCCACACAAAGGAGGTATAGATAGGACATATTCGTCTTTAAATCCATTGATGGGTGTTTTCCTTTTCCGTCCGATAATACAAGAGGGTTTTGTGAGAGAATCAATAGATTTAATGTGATCAGACCCACGTGACAGGTTCTGATTAGTTTATTGCTGATGAGCTAAGAAGTCCTTTAGACAGAGTCCTTTGTTAAAAGAAGTCGTGTCATCACTTCTGTTAAGGCTAGGTTTTTCCTGTCAGGAAATGGATCTTTTGGACCAAATGAAGCTTTGTTCAATCATGCCTCTGGCTGATGAAGCCATTTGGTAACGTCTGTCGAACAAGGCCCTACACAGCCATTTGCTAAAATCATTTAAGTTCATTTTTTTCCACATTAATGTACACACAGCACCCCATATTGACAGAAAAACACAGAATTGTTGACATTTTTGCAGATTTATTAAAAAAGAAAAACTGAAATATCACATGGACCTAAGTATTCAGACCCTTTGCTCAGTATTTAGTAGAAGCACCCTTTTGATCTAATACAGCCATGAGTCTTTTTGGGAAAGATGCAAGTTTTTTCACACCTGGATTTGGGGATCCTCTGCCATTCCTCCTTGCAGATCCTCTCCAGTTCTGTCAGGTTGGATGGTAAACGTTGGTGGACAGCCATTTTTAGGTCTCTCCAGAGATGCTCAATTGGGTTTAAGTCAGGGCTCTGGCTGGGCCATTCTAGAACAGTCACAGAGTTGTTGTGAAGCCACTCCTTCGTTATTTTAGCTGTGTGCTTAGGGTCATTGTCTTGTTGGAAGGTAAACCTTCGGCCCAGTCTGAGGTCCTGAGCACTCTGGAGAAGGTTTTCATCCAGGATATCCCTGTACTTGGCCGCATTCATCTTTCCCTCGATTGCAACCAGTCGTCCTGTCCCTGCAGCTGAAAAACACCCCCACAGCATGCTGCCACCACCACGCTTCACTGTTGGGACTGTATTGGACAGGTGATGAGCAGTGCCTGGTTTTCTCCACACATACCGCTTAGAATTAAGGCCAAAAAGTTCTATCTTGGTCTCATCAGACCAGAGAATCTTATTTCTCACCATCTTGGAGTTCTTCAGGTGTTTTTTAGCAAACTCCATGCAGGCTTTCATGTGTCTTGCACTGAGGAGAGGCTTCCGTCTGGCCACTCTGCCATAAAGCCCCGACTGGTGGAGGGCTGCAGTGACGGTTGACTTTCTACAACTTTCTCCCATCTCCCGACTGCATCTCTGGAGCTCAGCCACGGTGATCTTTGGGTTCTTCTTTACCTCTCTCACCAAGTCTCTTCTCCCTCGATAGCTCAGTTTGGCCAGACGGCCAGCTCTAGGAAGGGTTCTGGTTGTCCCAAACGTCTTCCATTTAAGGATTATGGAGGCCAATGTGCTCTTAGGAACCTTAAGTGCAGCAGAATTTTTTTTGTAACCTTGGCCAGATCTGTGCCTTGCCACAATTCTGTCTCTGAGCTCTTCAGGCAGTTCCTTTGACCTCATGATTCTCATTTGCTCTGACATGCACTGTGAGCTGTAAGGTCTTATATAGACAGGTGTGTGGCTTTCCTAATCAAGTCCAATCAGTATAATCAAACACTGCTGGACTCAAATGAAGGTGTAGAACCATCTCAAGGATGATCAGAAGAAATGGACAGCACCTGAGTTAAATATATGAGTGTCACAGCAAAGGGTCTGAATACTTAGGACCATGTGATATTTCAGTTTTTCTTTTTTAAAAATCTTCAAAAATGTCAACAATTCTCTATTTTTCTGTCAATATGGGGTGCTGTGTGTACATTAATGAGGAAAAAAATGAACTTTAAATGATTTTAGCAAATGGCTGCAATATAACAAAGAGTGAAAAATTTAAGGGGGTCTGAATACTTTCCATACCCACTGTATGTTTAATATTTGAGATTGGGAACACTCTGTTTCAATCAGCACAGTTAAATAATTGTAATGACACCACACAATAGAGAGTTTTTTGGACAAAAATTAATTTGCGACAAGCCTCGAAACGGCCTTGAAAGATTTAAAGTCTTTTATCTTCAGTTGATTTAATCTTAGGCTGTGGCTGGAAGTCAGTTGTAGTTCTTGTGTTTCTCTTTTTTTGTGTGTGTTCTTGTTATTTCTCTTTCCTTCAGTGATTCTGCTTGTACGGAACCCCGCACATGACATGTAAGAAGAAAAATTAAATCGTGTGCATGATTTACTAATTCCTTCTCTCGATTTACTAAAATGTGCGCACAATTTACTATTTCGTTCCTTCGATTTATAAATCATGCGCATGATTTATAAATCGAGGGAACGAATTGGTAAATTGTGTGCACGATTTAGCCTACAATTTTTTTTCCTGCATGTCATGTCCAGGGCTCCGTATGCTTGTTAACATCAGGTGTTCAAGACTAATACTCAATCATCACTTGACTTGTTAATTTCACACTGTGGATTTTGCTATGTGGTTCAAGTGTGTTGGAGCAGGGTTGGAGAAGTTTTTTTTGCCAGTATTATATCTGTCACCTGTTTAGGCTTACTGTGCTTTTCAATTACCCTGAAAACATTTCAAATCTCTAAGAGAATCTTTTTATCCTTTATTGTATTTTTTTTGTTTTTTTTTGAACAATTTGTTTATTGAGATGTAACAAATTATGCCAATATATTACAACAATATTATACAATAAAATAGTTAGATCTCTTTTTACATAACAATAAACTAAATGACAATAAAGGAAATGATCAACTAAAAAAATTAATAATAATACAAAAATGTAAAAAAAAAAAAAGACACAGGTCAGTTCAGATACAGACTAAGAAGAGTTGAAAATAGTCAATCAAGAAGCAAGTCATTATATAAAAAGGGGTAATTTAGGAAAAACAGTAAATGATTAAATGACTAATGGTTTGGTAGTAATAAAATGTGGGTGGAAATACATTGAGACCTGCTTTGCTGGTTTAGGCAACATCACAGACAACATTCACTTTGAAAACAAACCGTGGACGAATTTTAAATGAAACGGGTAAAATTCAAGAAAACTTAATACAATGACAGCAGAACCAACTTGTGTGTCTCGTCAGCACGTTGCCATAACCGGAAGTCCCTGGAGTGTGTATTTACTTCTGTGTGTGTATTTCACTTTTTAACATTTAAATTCATTAATACGGAAGAAATTTTGAATGTTCGACACAAAAAGGAAACAAACAGAAGTCATGTAAGAGTGTCAAAGCTAATCTGTTTTTTTCTCCAGATGTAAAGGGAATTCATTCTCTAATTTGGCTTTTGGATAAAGAAAAATACATCAGACTGTTGAAATTGACAATGGCTTCCTCCCTTCATAAGGGTGAGTATTTTTGTCATTATTAGCATTTAAATGTTGGCTCACATAACATCAAAAACATTTATGAGAAAAACTGCAGTCAAATGACGAATCTTAATAAAATATTAATTTGTTCTTATTTTTTCCCTTATATTTAATGACAGGTTTTATAAGAGCGCAGATCTCTCTTATGTTATGTAAGTATAAACTGTGATTTTGCTTGTTGCTTTTTTTGTTGAATGTTACACTCAAATGAATTGTAGAATACACTCAAGTTAAGCTGGCAATTCTATTTGTGTAGTTGTTTAATTCTCCTCTGCTGAGATCTTGAGAGATTTAATATCTTCTATCTTCAGTTTATTTCATCTAAAGCCCTATTCGGACGGGATTAGTTTTACATGGGTAGATGGTGTAATGTAATTTTACCACAGGACGTATGAAATCTCAGAAAAACTAGCAGAAGTGGGAGGGGTAACTCGATTTACGCACTGCCGCCACCTCCCTGTCGTCATTTGGGTATACGTTGCTTCCTGTTAACATGTGCGCAAACACATATAATCTAAATATGTATATTTAGATTATTTTATATAAAACACTTAGGTCCAGTCAACTGACTACTGACATTGTCCTTAATGATTACTGAGATGGCACATACGGACGGGACTAAAATCAAAGAGAAGCTCTGGTAATAATTACATTACCCCACCTTTCCATGTAAAACTAGTCCCGCCCGAATAGGGCTGCTGGAAGTTAGTTGTAGTTGTTGTGTTTCTGCTTGTCTCTTTTCTTTTTTACTGTTCTTGTTGTTTCTCTTTCTTTCATTGATTCTGCTTGTTAACAGCAGTGGTGCTTTGACTATAACTGAAAATTGGCATGATGATGTCTTCAGGCTAGGACTATTATCAAACATGTGAAGTTTGGGGTAGATTGGACACTTCTAACCTGAGTTACAGCAACTTCCTTCTTCAAGTGTTTTGTTAACATTTTTTAGCATTTTGTCAACCTGTTTAGCACTTGCTGACACATTTTAATATGTTGTTAGGAGTCCATAACAGTGTTAAACATGTCACTTTCTGTTGCCAGCAAGTAGCACTATGACTATAACTGAATATGCGCATGGACTTGTATTCAGGACAGGACTCTTATCAAGCGTGTGAAGTTTGGGGCAGATCGGGCATTGTTTGCCTTAGTTAAAGCAACTTCCTGTTTCATGGTGAAACATTGAAATTTGTCAGGCTGCCAGGGACACGCCCTTCAACAAAAACTCAAGATGCAATTTAGCCCTTAGGATTACACAAATCAAATTTGAAGATGATCAGATTAAAACTATAGGAGGAGTTTTTTAAAGTACAAGGCCTGAAAATGGCAAAAACTGCATAAAAATCGCAGAGGAATTTCAAAATGGCTGACTGCCTGTAGCATTTAGGACTTCACTCTGAGAAACTTTTTTGTAGGTAATGAGACATTACTTGTATGTACTGAATTTTGTACACGTACGTCAAACCTAGCCGGAGGCACCGTTGAAGTATTGTTTGGCCAGTTTTTTGAGTATGTTTAGGCCCTCAAAAATGCGTTTCATTTGGGAAAGAATAATAAATATAGTTGCAAGCAGCGATGACTGGTCCAGGCCCGGTGGCACCGCCACCCCGGTGGCTTCAGGGCAACTGTGCACAATGGGCAATAGGCATTTAAAATGGTTAAACATAAAAGGACTATGTCAAATTCACACAAAATTTACTGCAGCAGCTGGTGCCCATATGATCACAAACCACAACAGAGAGAGAGAGAGGGAGAGGGAGAGGGAGTGAGACTCAAATTCAAACCAAAATATCTGACTTCCTGTTGGTTGGAGCTAATGACTGTAAACGAGAAAGTTGTCCGGCTTAATGAGAACAATATGTGTACTGAGTTTGGTGATTGTAGGTTAAACTAATTCTGACGTGTGTGCAAAGTTTCAAGAGTTTTCGAGCATGGTAAGGGCCCGAAAAGTGCCCGAGAATTCAAAAAAAAATATAGCTGCAAGCAGCGATGGTGGGCCCAAGCCGGGTGGCACCACCACCTCGGTGGTTTTAGGGCAGCTGCGCACGGCGGGCAATATGAATTTTAACTGGGAAAATGGAAAAGAACTTTGTCAAAGTCATTTGAATACACTACATTTACTGTAGCTAGCTGGTGCCACTATGACCGTGTACCACAACACTACATCCATGAGAACTTTTTCATGTCATAGGATGTCGTAGGTCACTTTGAAATGAGTGCAAAGTTATCTTTTGCAGCTCAAAATTTTCTAAGTCTAAGTCCAGTGTAAATCTAAGTCCAGTATTTGTCTTAAGATATTTTTTATATATTTTTTTTAAACCATTAAAAGTGTCACGGACACAACATATCGTGAGTGGTGAGTAAAGCTGCATCAGATGTCTGTGTTTTGTTGGCAATTGGTGCGCAAGTGCATAAAATGTAAACAACATGAATACTTTTGTTCGCTTTGTATTTATAATGATGTCGCAGCTAGCAGACATCGCAGAAACTTTGTGCGCTCTTTAGCTTTGCCCACAGCATTGACGGCAGATACGCCTCCAGGAGCTCGGCTTTTTCTGGAAAGACTCAGTTTAACGTATCTATCTTTTATAAATATGACAAAACTAAATACTTTTCGGAGGATGCATTGTTACTCTATATATACTCAAGATTAACATAAGATTGGCAGAAACTGTGTGATACCCCCCCTTTCATGTTGGAAGAAGGGGATAACAGTATGGAGTCCATCTTCAAGCTGCTCCAGGAAACTTATGGGGATAAGTTACCCATTGGCACAAGGTTAAAAGATTTTTATGATCGAAATCAAACACCCGGTGAGACCATACGTGCCTATTCTTATGACACATGAAAGAAACTGTACAAGGTAAAATGCAGAGAGCCAAGCAGAGTGATTTCCTAGGAAGAGAGATGAAATGGAGGATCAAGGAAGAGCGAAGCTTGACTTTTGCACAGCTGATGCAGGATGCCATCACATGGTATGAGAAAGAGGAAGCCCAGTCTTAACCCTCTGGAGTCTGAGGCTGATTTGGGGCTTGGAGAAGTTTTGACATGCCCTGACATTTGTGCTTTTTTCAGTTGTTCATAAACATATAAATGACAAAAGTGTCATTACACTGTATTCAGCACAAACTAGGCAACAATAATATGTGAGGAACATGTATGTACATGTTTGTATTTTTGAAGGAATAATGTTTATGCGTGGTTATTGAAAAAACAAAAAACTTAAGTCACTGAAATAAGGCCAAAAAAAGTATATTAAATCTGTGTTCACAAGACTTTTGGGTATTGGAGGTTGTAGACTAGAGTTTTTGCTTCAAAATTATGTAAAAATTATGCTGACTACTCCTTCATATAAAACAATATATTGATTTAGTTTTTGTAAGACAATTTTTGTCAAGAAACACAATATGCGTGGAAGCGTGAATCTGCATGAATAATGGGCCATTTACACCTGAGAAGACAAAAAAATCACATAATAATGACCTGAAATGACTTGCATATTAATGAGGCCTTTCAGTCAGGTAGGCTATGAAAAAAACCCTCTGTAATAATGTCTCAGCTCATCATAAACAGCAATACTGTGAAATATTATTACAATTTAAAATAATGGTATTCTATTATATTCTTTAAAATATAATGTATTTCTGTGATGCAAAGTGTCTGAACAATTATGTTACCTCTATGGCATTTCATATAGGCTTTTAGCTTAAAAGCATGCACATTTGGAGAAATATTGATGGATTCTTATATATTTATGTCAGTATAGAAAATACTGAGAAGTAATATTTATTGTCATCACTATGAGTGCTGGATACTGTTTTTTCAATTCATACTTGTAGCCGGAGGGCGCTCTCTGTACACCTTTAGTCCACAAATTATTCTAAAGAAGAAGACGACATTTCAGGAATGGTGTTTTTAATTCATACTTGCAGCCGGAGGGCGCTCTCTGTACACCTTTAGGCCACAAATTCATATAAAGAAGAAAAGGAACTAGGAACTAACGGCATGTCTTCTAGAGATCGCTAACCATTGCTTTAACATCCAAATAAACACTTTTTCAAGACAATAAATACACGATTGAGACAATGAATGCATGTATTGCCTCTGAATTTTGTGTCTGAATAGCGCTGGCTCTGTGGGCGTGGCCGCATTAGCGGGTAATGAGCTGAATCACAGACTTCTAACATGGCTCTCTTTTCATACAGATTACATAAACACAGAATGTTTGTTTTTGATTTGACTTGCACGATTTAAAACCTGACATTTCAATGTTTCTTTAGACGTAAGTGTAATTTCTTTTGTCATTAGTATTCATAAGTTACAGTTCATTTTCTGAGAACTATCAGATTGGACTTCGTTCAGAGGGAGAGGAGAGATCACGCATCATGTTAGTTTTCTTTATTTTACAAAAAGCACAACATTGTGTTTTTACTCTGAGTGTACACAAATAAAAGAAGACATTCTATAGTTTCAATTGATATATTACTTATGTCTCTATGACAAGAAATGACGGAGTATTTTAAGTCTGTTTTGCTGCAATGTGAAAAAAATCCTGCAAAACGCGCCAGCGCGTTTTCAGACCTCAGGGAGTTAAGGATACTTGAAGACTCCTGTGCATGCGAGAGCTGCAGTTCACACTACAGTTGCAACTGGTAACAGCTCATCCTCACTAATGTTAGAATGGCGGAAGTGACTGAGGAACTCTAAAGGAGAGCGCTTTTGGAGACTGTCTGACAGTGGACGTAAAAATAGCAGGGGTGCCCACCAAATGCTTGCTGGACACAGGTTCAGAGGTCAACACCATCTCAGAGTCTCACTTTAAACTGCATTTCGGAGGGCAAGATATAAAGCTGTCGTCTGCCTCACTGCTACAAACGGACTAGACATTCCTGTTCTTGGATGTCTACAGGCAGATATAGAGTGCATGGGAAGTCTGCCTCCAGGGAAGTGTGTTTTTGTGTTCACAGAGTCCAACCCCAATGCGCAGGAGATGAAAGGATTGGATGGAATCGTGGGAATGAATGTCCTTAGTGAATTGTAAAACCTTGTACTGCCTGGAAAGGAGTTTAGCGAGGGAAGTAAAGTCAGCCAAGGCACAGATGCTAATGTACAGAGAGTGATAGCAAGAGTGAATAAAGATGAGGGACTCTTGGGCCCAGAGGGAAGGATAGGATTTGTAGTCTGGGGGTGTCTGGAAAGCAAGTTGTGACAATCCCGCCCTTAAGGCGAGTTCACTCTGCACGATTTTCAAAGTAGTCGGGTCAATGTTCTGTCACTGCATGACTATCTTGGCCAACATTCAGTTGCTGCTGTGTTCACACTGCACGATGGATCGGCGACAGAAGGTTTCACACTGCATGACTTTACAATAGGAAGAATCGCCGACAACTCTGTCTGGCACGCAAACTACATTTCACAACCAAACACACGCGAGATGTGACAAGGAAACAATGCAATATCACCCGTGCAAGACCGGAGTTCTCACGTGAGACTGGGATTATTATTAAAAATGTTAGCCCGCAAGAAGCTTGCAATACGAATTGCCTGTGCACTGATTTGCAGCGAAAACAAGAAAAAGAAAAGAAGAATATGGAGGAGGAAATGGTTGGGGAGACGCGAGGAACAAGGATTGTGTGTTCTGCAACGAGAGTGGTCTATAACTCCTCCCCGAACTCCCCGCTGCTCTGTATCTTGCTCTCTCATTGGCTGTTGGTCATTGCTGATGTAGTTTTCAGAGAGAACACTTTTCACACAGCAGGATTTTGAATCGCCGACAGGTCCAGATATTTAGCATGGCAAATATCTCACGAGCGTCGGCGACTCGTCGGCGATTCACTCAGATCGTGTCTTTGCTCATTCACACTGCATGATTGTCACTCACGTGAATGAGCACCGATTTGCCTGTGATTTTGGGCATTTGTCTGCGATTTCTCAAAACCTGTCGGCGAGCCAAAATCGTGGCTAAAATCGTGCAGTCTGAACTCGGCTTTAAGTGAAAAGATTGTGGAAGGCCACTGCAGTATACCTCAGCAAGTGAAGCGTCAAGTACCGGTGGAGTGCACTTATTCTGTTACCCTTATGCTTATGAGCCCAGAAAAAGGAAGAGTCCCAGTGGAAGTGTTAAATCTCTGTCAGGAGACTATCAAGTTGATGCCGAGATTCAGGATTGCAGTTGTGCCCAAGTATCCGAAAGTAGTCCCAAAGCAAATGGTGGAATTTGAAGAGGATGAGGGCGAGTTATATGTTGAGCGACATATGCAGTTCAGTGTTAAGATGGAGAATCAGCCCGAGCAACTGCCAATTCCAATGCAAGTGTACCAGGATGGACTGTCTGAGGTACAACGTGAGGATTTAAATGCCCTGCCGGCATGTTACAGTGATGTTTTCTCCAAGAGTGACACAGATTTTAGATATATGATGACAGCGACACATAGCATTCCTACAGGAGATGCACAGCCCATAAAGCAATCCCACCAATGAGTCCCACCTCATGTTTTCCAAGAGTTTAAGACATGTGCAGGATTTTGTCAGTCAAGGTATAATGAAGGATAGTCACAGTCCATGGGCCTCACCTGCAGTCATTGTGATAAAAAAGACAGAGGTGTTTGTGTCACATTCAAGGATGCCTACCCCCTTCCCCGTGTGGAAGAATCCTTGAATGCTTTGGGGAATGCACAGTTGTTTTCCACTCTGGATCTCACAGCAGGTTACTTTTAAGTGGTCACAACACCATTTGGGCTGTATGAGTGGACACAGATGCTGTTTGGTTTATGCAACGCTCTGGCCACCTTTCAGCGATTGATGGGTGCAGCATTAGGTGATCTGGCCTTTGACATTTTCTTGATCAATCTCGACGATATTATTGTGTTCTCTGTGTATTTCAAGAATCATTGGGAGAAGTTGGAGCTTGTTTTCTCCAGGTTGCGTCAGCACGGACTGAAGCTGAAACCAAGTAAATGTTTCCTCCTGAGGCCAGAGGTCCGGTTCTTGGGACACATAATTTCATCAAAGGGAGTTCAGGTGGACAAGGACAAGGTTCAGTACTTGGATGCATGGCCTTCATCATCAAATGTGAGGGAGGTTAGACAGCTGTGATCGAGAACAGGAGGTTACTGAAACATAGTTTCCGGTGTATGGAAACCCAGAAAAAGAAGTTAGCAAGACATCTTGAGCATCTGAAGTTAAGGCATCAAGTGCTGTTCTGAGTGATTATGGATCCAAGAGATGGAGAGGAGATTTGGCAGTTGGTATTGCCAGGGTCTTTACAGGAGAAAGTGTATGAGGGAGTGCACAAGCATGGAGGACATTTTGGAAGTAGGGCTACATTAGAGCAGATGCGACAATTATTATTGGCCCTCAATGGCTAATGATGTGCAGATGTGGGTAACCCAGTGTCGGAGGTGTACCTTAGCTAAGGACGTGTTCCCCATGATTCATGCTCCTATGACCTGCACTAATGTAACCGCACCTCTAGAAGTTCTTGCCATGGATTACACTTTGCTTGAGAGATCAGCAGGGGGCTATGAGAATAACTCTAGTGCTTACAGACATATTTACAAGATTTACTGTGGCAGCCCCGACTAAAAGTCAGACAGCACTTACTACTGCCAAAGCTCTTGTACAACACTGGTTTTTCTACTATGGATGTCCCCCCCCCAGCTGCACTCGAATCAAGGGAGGTGTTTTGAATTGTAGCAGAGTATTGTTGCATAACCAAGGCAAACACGAACTGTGCGATGAGCAAGGGATGCTAAAAAACAGCAGCCAACACCAACTGCTTAAATAGTTAGAACAGGTCAACAACATCTGCCTAGGTCGAGGCGGCCACAGAGGAGGGCCGACCTCTGAACATGACTTCACTGAGGTTCGGTGGAGGCTAAAACCCAAAGTTAAATACACAAAACTTGATATACACAGAACATACACAAGATATACACAAAAATTCTAATTACAGAAATACATTAGCACTCAGTGGGGCAGTGGTTTGAACCTAGCAACAGTAATAAAGAGGAGGCTGATAAATATAAGAAACCCCAAGGTGGCCAAAGGTTCAACGCAAGAGGGAGAAAACAGCCCGAAGCTCAAGGAGTGGAGGCCCCTAAAAATCATAATAAGAGGGCCAACGCACTCAGGAATGTCAAGGCGGCCTAAGACAACACCAAGCTGGACTGAGCAAAAAAACACCACCCAACAGGTCATGTGGAACTGGAGCTCAAGGGAGCAGAGGTTCAAATAGAACCGCATCAAAATAAGAAAATTCCCATTGCGGGGCAGTGACCTGCTAAGCTCACCCAAGACCAACAAGAGTAGAGGCCGAATGTAAAATTGGCCTGTCATACTCCAGTAGTCTAAAAGCGGCTGTGCTCAGATCAAGCACAAAGTTGGACCCTCAGAAGAAGTTCCAGAATGTGAACAAACTCATCATTGGGCCCAGGCTTCAGACATGTCAGAGCATGTTCAGGGAAGAGGGAAGGGTACAGGGGGACAAGAGAAAAAGGAGAAGAGGGAGATGGAAACCCCTCACGAGAGAGGGAACACCCGGCATGCTGGCTTTGTATCACCTCTCTCAGATCCTGCTTTTTGTTCCTGGCATTGCACTGTCCCTGAGACCTGCTCCTTTGAGGAGGAGGGGCTCAAGCGGCAACACTAGACCTCTGGCCCTGCCAATGATCCTCAGACCATGACGGGCCAGGTCCCCCTGGCTGCCTGGGTGCAGATTCGGACCAGCACCTTATACAGGACTTAAATGCTGCTAAGTGCGTCCTCGCCTCCCTAAACTTCCCGACCACCGCCTCAACAGAAGTCCCGAAAAGTTAAAGTGGCGAGACCGGCGCATCAAGGAGAAAACCCTTCTTGTTCTCCCCGATGTCAACCAGGTTCACCCACAGGTGAGCCACCATAGTATAAAACTCATGACTCCCAGCATGCATTGCAGCATGAAGCATGTTAGCATTGATGAGAAACATATGCTGATTCTTTATGTCTGTGGGTGTGTTTATATTTCTCCCACAATGTTTAAAAATAAAAATGCTAATGTTTTATCTGTGGTGTGAAGGTACTGTTGTGAGAATAACTTGAACAAACACTTTTAACCAGTAATGAATCTAGACATCACTTCTTGATGGTGTAAACCATATCATCTGATTGCTCTTGTTTATTGTGTCCTTTGTAACAAATTATGTGTTTCCACGAACACTGTTGCAAAGACCACAAACTTAACATAAAAACCAACAGTCAAACCACCCAACTAAACAAAACACTGATCACCATAATGGTAACCAAATATTTTCAATAAAACATCAACATTCTAAACCAAAAGAACTGTAGATGAACGACAGAAAAAAAAAATTAATTAAAAAGGTTTGTAATTAAAAATTGATTTAATGTCTTTTCAGTTGATTTCGTATAAGGCTTTGGCTGAAGTCAGTTGTAGTTCTTGTGTTTCTCATTCCCTCAGTGATTCAGCTCGTTATCATCAGATGTCTTTTAACTTTTAACATTTAACATTTAGGCTATATAATATAACAAATAGGAATGTTCAGACGCTTTGCATCACAGAAATACATTATATTTTAAAGTATATTAAAATAGAAAACCATTATTTGGTTAGAGACTTAAGACTTCTGTTTCTCATCAATGCTAACATGCTTCATGCTGCAATGCATGCTGGGAGTCATGAGTTTTATACTATGGTGGCTCCCAGCATGCATTGCGGCATGAAACATGTTACCATTATTGAGATTCATATGCTGATTCTTGATGTCTGTGTTTTCTTTAAAAAAAAAAGACAGTTTGAATTTGAACACAGTTCAATTTGAAAACAAAAAATGTTAGAAATTGTCCAACTTTCAGACACACAGACATCAAGAATCAGTATATATTTCTCATCAATGGTGACATGCTTCATGCTGTAATGCATGCTTACATTGCAGTGTGAAGCATGTCACCACTGATGAGAAACACATGCTGGTTCTTGTTTTTTCCCCAGTCTACTTAAAAATTAAAATGTTTGTGGCATGAAGGTACTGTTGTGAAAATAACAATAATAAACAATGCTTTCAGTTAGTGATGGGACTAGACAATCTGTTTTCTTCTTCATGGTGTAAATCATATCACCCAATTGCACTTGTTTATGGCCTTCTTTGTAACAAATTATGTTTTCTTAAACACTGTTACAAAGACCACAAACTTAACATAAAAGTCAAGAGTCAAACTGCTCAACTAAATGAAACACTTATCACCATAATGGTAAAACATTCACATCTAAACCTGTTAATTCTCCAAAAGGACTATAGAAGAATGACAGAAATAAAGTCAGTCTTGTTTGTAATTAAAGAGATTTAATGTCTTTTCAGTTGATTTCTTCTAAGGCTGTGGCTGAAGTCAGTTGTAGTTCTTGTGTTTCTCTTTCCGTCAGTGATTCTGCTCATTATCATCAGGTGTCTTCAATAATCAAGCAATCATCACTCAATTAATAGCTTAAGTATATAATTAACTCTAACACTGCTTTGGTGTTACTTCTAACACCCCGCTGGTGTTAAAATCAGCGCTGGAAGGTAACGCTGTCAAATCAATAGCCAGTTTGGTGGGTTACATATTATGTTTACTCACTTTGCTGGGGAAGTTCATATAAGCCAAATCTGTGCAGATTTAGTGCAAATACTCAACTTGTGAGTCATCATGATTAAATACAGTGCATTATACAGAATCTGTGCATATCTGGCATACTTATATACAATATACTCGTCACTAGGCAACAAATAATGGCATGCTTGTTCATTTGCATTGAAGCAATGGCGAAGATTAAAAAGAAGCATAAAAATGTAGCGATACATTTGTTTAACAGAAAAGACATAATTTTTTTCAAATATCCTACAACTTTATCAGACACTGGCTTATCCTGAAACTGCAGGTTTGTTTGTTTGTTTTTTCTGCATGTTGTTCTTTGTAGGGGAGAGCAGGGGCAAAATTACTATTTTTCAGAAAAGTTAATTTTAAAAGATAATTGTAGTACTTTTAAGGATCAGTTCGTAGGGAAGGAAGTGGACAGGGTTGACTTTGACTACTGACTGAGCTTTTATTACATAAAACAAAGTTCCAACAAAAAGACTGTGCAACGCACAACAAATAATACACATCCGAAGAAGGGCTTCACTCCAGTATGATCTCCCGATCAGTCCGTGACAGGTGTGTGTGATCTCAGTCAGTAGTCCCCCTCTCTCTCGCACACTCCTGCTTCTCCTGGCGTTTTATCCTCTCCAGTTGCAGACCTCGCTGAACCACGCCCCCCTCGCCACATACCCCCACCGCCCGACTCAGGCCGGGGAGCCATCCGGCCTGCAGCCCCCCCCCCCCCCCCCCCATTTCTGGAGAGGAAATCGGCCACAGCCATCCGAACACCCGGCCTGTGGACCATCTTGAACTTAAAGGGCTGTAAAGCCAGATACCAACGGGTGATCCGCGCGTTGGTATCCTTCATGCGGTGGAGCCACTGCAGAGGAGCGTGGTCCGAACAGAGGGTGAATTCCCGTCCCAGGAGATAATAGCGGAGGGTGAGGACGGCCCACCTAATGGCCAGACACTCTTTCTCTATGGTGCTGTACTTAGCTTCTCTCTTGGAGAGCTTACGGCTAATGTACAGCACCGGCTGTTCCTCCCCCTCTATCTCCTGGGACAGGACAGCGCCCAGCCCCCTGTCCGACGCGTCAGTCTGCAACACAAAAGGGAGAGAAAAGTCAGGAGAGTGAAGCAGTGGCCCGCCACATAGAGCAGCCTTCACCTGGGTAAAGGCCTGCTGGCACAGCTCCGTCCACTGGACCGTATCTGGTGCCTCCTTTTTAGTTAGATCAGTCAACGAGCTGGTGAGGTCCGAATAATTAGGTACAAACCTTCTATAATATCCCGCCAGCCCGAGGAACTGTCTAACCTCCTTTTTGGTCTTGGGGCGCGGACAGGTCGCAATTGCTGCTGTCTTATCAATTTGGGGACGCACCTGTCCATGCCCCAAGTGGAAGCCCAGATGCCTTACTTCCACGCACCCAATTGCACACTTCTTCGGGTTGGCCGTGAGCCCGGCTCCTCTCAGCGATCTCAGGACGGCCCTCAAATGCTGCATATGCCGGTCATTACTGAAGATAATAATATCATCCAGATAGGCAGCAGCATATGCACCATGGGGCCGTAAAATTTTATCCATGAGACGCTGAAAGGTAGCCGGTGCCCCGAACAGCCCGAATGGAAGTGTAACGAATTGGTGTAATACGAACGGCGTCGTGAAAGCTGTCTTTTCTTTGGATAATGGCGACAAGGGGATCTGCCAATATCCCTTTGTTAAGTCCAGTGTCGAATAAAATCGAGCCGTACCGAGCCGGTCAAGCAGTTCGTCCACCCGTGGCATTGGATACGCGTCGAATTTCGACACTGCATTCACCTTGCGGTAGTACACACAGAACCGAACTGAGCCGTCCGTTTTGGGAACCAAAACTATCAGGCTCGCCCAATTACTGCTGGACTCTTCTATTACTCCCATTTCAAGCATTGCTCCTAATTCTGCCTGAACTACCTTTTTCTTGTGTTCAGGCAACCTATACGGCCGGCTGCGAATCACCACGCCCGGCTCTGTCTCGATATGGTGCTGAATGAGGTCGGTACGACCCGGTAGGGGAGAAAACACATCCGCAAACTCTGCTTGTAACTTCGTTAAATCAGTGAGTTGGGAGGGCGAGAGGTGATCTCCCCCTGGGGCCAGAACGAGGGATTGTTTTTTAACATTCGCCTCTGGCCCGAGATCATCCTCCCCACTAATCACCGTCGCCAGCATCACTGGCAGGCCGGGCGGACGAGACCTGGGGAGAGGGACAGGTCTAGAGAGAGAGAGGGGAAGAGAGGGAGAGAGAGAGGTTGATGGTAGAGATTCGCCGACCCCTTGGCACGCCACCATATGGTCCTCCGCCACGTGGATGGCTGAGTCCAGTGACGTGGGGCGGTGGCACTGGACCCACTCGGCTGTTTTCTTCGGGAGCCGAGTGATAAACTGCTCCAGCACCACACGATCGATAACCTGATCCACGCCGCTTCCCTCAGCCAATAGACATTTGCAGCACGAGTCCCGGAGCTGTTGGGCCGACTGACCGACCGACCCGCTGAATGATGGCCCGCTGAAGGTCGTCGAAGACCAGGAGGTTCTGCACTGGCAGCTGCTGTGCCGCCACCTGCGCTTCCCCAGACAGCAACGGCACCAATCGCAGGGACCATTGGTCCCGCGGCCAACCGCAAGCCTCCGCTGACGTGACGAACAAATCCAAGAATGCTTCAGGGTCATCATTAGGTCCCATTTTATTCAGGGGCAGGTGGGTGGGCACAGCTGACTGCGTGGTGGACTCCGTGCGAACCTCCCGGTCGATCCAGCTCCGGAACCTCTCGCGGTCCTCCTGCTGGGTCTGAAGGATGGCTTGAAACCAACGCTCCTGGTCAGTTCTCAGATCCAGCAGGGCTTGATGCTGTTCCTGATGGAGGACCGCGAGGGACGCGATGAGATCCGCAAACGGCACGGAGGACGATGCTTGCATGGCAGCGGCCGTCCAACTCCCATCCCGGGTTTCGGCACCAGTGTAGTACTTTTAAGGATCAGTTCGTAGGGAAGGAAGTGGACAGGGTCGACTTTGACTACTGACTGAGCTTTTATTACATAAAACAAAGTTCCAACAAAAAGACTGTGCAACGCACAACAAATAATACACATCCAAAGAAGGGCTTCACTCCAGTATGATCTCCCGATCAGTCCGTGACAGGTGTGTGTGATCTCAGTCAGTAGTCCCCCTCTCTCTCGCACACTCCTGCTTCTCCTGGCATTTTATCCTGTCTCCGCGCCAATTACTGGAATGAGAAACAGGTGTTTGTAATTTAGATTTAACCCACTCGTTTACCACGTGTCTCCCGACGCTCTCTCCAGTTGCAGACCTCGCTGAACCACGCCCCCCTCGCCACAATAATGTTTTAGACAGAGATATATTTTTGCTGTGATCAGTAACTCACAAGTGTGGTCTATCAGTACCAGGTGGTATTTTGTACAAATGTAGAACAACTTCAGCACAATTTCACTTTGAACATAAGTTGCACATTGTTACTTTTGAACCATTCAGTTGGGACGAAAGTAACACAATGCAAGCTAGATTTTTTGTGTTACTCTTTGTTTTTATTAAATATAATTGATTATGATCTTGTTACTATGTAACTGCATTTTGCTGTATTGATCTGTCCACCTAAAACATTTGGTGAAACGGATGAAGATGAAAGAGGAAGGGTGGAGGTGGCTGGGTAACAGGATTTTGTTTGAATAAGAAATGAATGTATGTAATCCAGATTTTATTTTGTAAATAAATAAATAAGCTGTGATGTAGTTAATCTGGTTTATTATTAGGGCCCGAGCACCGATGGTGTGAGGACCCTATTGGAATTGCTCAGCCAAAATTTTCTTCTTCTCCAAAATGAATCACATGTTTGAGGGCCTAAACGTTCTCAAAAACTCATGAAACTTTGCACACGCATCAGAAGTGGTGAAAATTTACATCTGATATGGGTTTCAGAATTAGGTGTGGCAAAATGGCTCGATAGCGCCACCTACAAAATTTCAATTAAGCGCCCTTCGTGCTACGTTTCACGTACAGTTATGAAATTCGGTAGACAGATGTAACAGTCCAATACCTACAAAAAAGCCCCTGGATGCAAAGTTTGTAAACCCAACAGGAAGTGAGATATTTTGAATTTTCTCTACAAAATTTTGGCAGTTTTTGCCATTTCCACATGTTGTACTTTAACAAACTCCTCCTAGAGCTTTAATCAGATCAACATCATATTTGGTCAGTCTAATCTAAAGGCCTTTGAGATGTTAAATTGCGAAGATCTAGAGTTTTCGCTGAAGGGCGTGTCCGTGGCGGCCTGGCAAAGTTCGATGTTTCGCCATGAAACAGGAAGTTGTTGTAACTCGGGCATGCAATGTCTGATCTGCCCCAAACTTCACATGTTTTATTAGAGTCCTGACCTGAAGACATCTTTATAACAATATTCAGTTACAGTCATAGCGCCACCTGGGGGCAACAGGAAATGACATGTTTTACACTGTGATTAACTCCTCCTAGAGATTTAATCAGATCAATGTCATTTTTTGTCAGTCTAATCTAAAGGCCTTTGTGACGTTAAATTGCAAAGATCTAGAGTTTTCGTTGAAGGGCGTGTCCGTGGCGGCATGACAAATTCTGATGTTTTCGCCATGAAAAAGGAAGTTGTTGTAACTCAGACAAACAATGTCCGATCTGCCCCAAACTTCACATGTGTGATAAGAGTCCTGGCCTAAAGACATCTACATGACAATAATCAGTTAGCTATAGTGCCACCTGTTGGCAGCAGGAAGTGTGGCACTTTTACATGATTTTGCTATAATTCTCCTTTATTTACTTGCTTACATGCATGTCGCCCACTTTTCACTGTTTTCCTAAGGCCAACAGGTGGCGGTTAGCCTGGGTGCGAGGGCCCTTTCATCGCTGCTTGCAGCTTTAATTATTATTGTTGTTGTTGTTATTTATTTATTTATTTTTAGCTAGTACATTTATAAAATTTAGTAGCCAAATTGGCCGTTGAGTGAAAAAGTTAATTTCAAATTCTGGTCCTCTGAAGTCATACAAGAAAAGTTTTTAATTTCCCCCCTCCAAAGCCCTGAAACGGCCTAAAAAACTGGACTATAAAAATGGTGCACTGACTCCATGTGACTTTAAATATTTTGTCACATGATATGCAAGAACCAATGGCATTTGTCTTTGAATGCATTTGAAGTGCCTTTTTATAGTTGTAAAAAAATTCCACAGTTATATGACTTCAGAAGACTTAAGGAATATGGTATACGAGTCATAATGACTAAATGTCATTTTTATCTTATTCTGCACAGAAAAGGCTCAGCTGCATTGCCTTTCATTTTCAGTATTCTGCTATTACAAATATTGCTGTCTTTGTAATGGTTTTAATTAATTTGCATTTATTATTATTATTCATTTGTTTATTTTATTTATCTATTTATTTTCAGATGCTTTGGCCTCTATAACTGTCACACAAGAGACAACCACAGTTGGTAATGTATTCTGGTGTGGTGTTTTGGTTGTATATGGGCAGAACTATAGATTGGTGTGTCTAATTTCTGTTTGTTTGGACCCATATTAGAATATAATTCTTGGGAAATCAACATGTTTCTGATGATTGTTGTAATATTTTGAGACTTTTTTGAAGGATGTATATCAGCGGCTGCTAGTAATGTTTGTTTGTACTGAACAAGATTGGCAGTTCTGCTTCCCATTCATGGTGTATCTCTTTGTTTATGCTAAATAAAATGAGATAGCTGCACTTCTGGATAGATTTTATAACAACAACACTTTTTCAGAAACATGTTAATTTGTAAAATATTTTACATCTACAGTTTATCCCCCTGACGATCCCTGCTACGCCTACTCTGCGCTGGACAATCCATGGAGATCCACCAACAATTCGCATGGTCCCAACAGGTGCGACGCCTCTGTCAGCTGGAGCGGCTGGTATCGTCTGTTCGTTAACGGCCAGAGTGCTCGGATCCCAGACACGTGTGTTGAAGTCTATAGCTGTGGCACTGCTGCCCCACTGTGGATACCTGATGGACACCCAAAAGTTGAGGATGGAGTCGTCACTCGAGATGTCTGCGGTCACTGGAACAATTACTGCTGCTATTTTGGGTCTTTTCCCATTAAAGTCAAAGCCTGTCCAGGCAATTATTATGTCTATAAGCTGGTTAGACCAACTGTGTGCTATTCAGCATACTGTGCAGGTAATTCTATTTACATGAGCTCTTTCTGCTTCTTGTGTATTCATTTGTGTGTCGCTTCATTAATCACTATTCATCCAAACTTTCAGATGTTAGCAGCATTAACACCACCTCTACATCTGCCAGACCAGCGACCATCTCAACTGGTAATGTAAAACACTGTGTCCCTGTTGGCTTATTTTCTGGGCTGATGCATGAAATGATCTGTACCGCTGAATAGAAGTGTGAGTGAGTGTGCTTGTGTCAGTAGGTGAAGATGTTAGAAATGTACTTAAGGAACTCTACTTCCTATGCAAACTACCGTCTCTGGCTGCAAAAAATAAGTAAATGAAGGACAGGTGCTAAAATACTGACGTCCACTAGGCGACTGCTGTATTTGCACAGAAGTTGCATTTTAAGTGGCCGGTGTACGAAAAAATACTTGAATTATTTCCTCCAGGATGAAACAAAGCCTTTATCTTACTTTTGAGGCCTAAGAAGTAATGCACATTACTTTTTAGTTTCAATTAATTTGCCTAAAAATGTTTAACCTTCTGAATTATAATTCTCTCTCTTCTCCATAACGTAGTCACTTAGACATATGCACTCATGCATCCGTGTGAGAACAGACAAAAAAAAAAGTACAAAAGTAACAAAACACATTACTTCCATCATTTAATAAAAAGAGTTGTATTGAAGGTAATATATTGCATAAATTTAAGCGGTTTTTCGTAAATGGCATTCATAGCTCTGGGGCGTAGGAAATATTCTAAGTAAGTAAAGCATTACTTTAAAAAGTTCCTTCCCCCAAAGTTGACTGTGACCTGTAGTTTGTTACTTTAGAGTTGTGTTTGATTAGCACGAGATCCTTTAGGTCTGTGTAATGTGATGCTCTTGTAACACAAAGTCAATTTTTATTTGTTAAAAAAAATAAAAATAAAAATAAGTCTCTGCTATGTAAAAGTAGAATTAAAGTTAAGAAAAATTATTACAACATTTTCTAAGCAACAGAATTCTTTTTTATATATTTTCATTACAGCTTATCCCTCCGTTGACCCCTGCTACAACTACACTGCGCTGGACAATCCGTGGAGAGCCACAAACAGTTCCCTTGATTCCGTCAGGTGCGACGCCTCTGTCAGCTGGAGCGGCTGGTATCGTCTGTTCATTAACGGCCTGAGCGCTCAGATCCCAGACACGTGTGTTGAAGTCTATAGCTGTGGCACTGTTACCCCACTCTGGATACCTGATGGACACCCAAAAGTTGAGGATGGAGTCGTCACTCGCGATGTCTGCGGTCACTGGAGCAATTACTGCTGCTATTTTGGGTCTTTTCCCATTAAAGTCAAAGCCTGTCCAGGCAAATATTATGTCTATGAGCTGGTTAGTCCAACTGTGTGCTATTCAGCATACTGTGCAGGTAATTCTATTTACATGAGCTCTTTCTACTTTCTGTGCCTTTATTTGTGTCTCTGTTCATTAATCACTATTCATCCAAACTTTCAGAGGTTAGCAGCATTAACGCCCTCTTGACATCTGTCAGACCAGCGACCATCTCAACTGGTAATGTAACACACTGTGTCTCTATTGGCTTATTTTCTGGTCTGATGTATGTGATGATCTATACCACTGAATAGCGGTGTGAGTGAGCGTGCTTGTGTCAGTAGGTGAAGATGTTAGAAATGTAGTTAGGGAACTCCACTCTCGAAATCATACTAGAAAAGAAAGGTTTATGCATTGTGTTTATTGGACAAGATTATGCTAAAACATATTTCTAAAAGGACTTCAGGTAACGTCATTAGCCCAACTACTTTTTGCATGTTAACTAATGCCATTTTCGAACCTTGCCTATGCGTTAGCGGCGTATCCACAAGGCTATGGCAAGTTGGTGGGCAAATCCATAAAAAAAATAATTTGACCGACTTTACTTCATACTGAAACTTTAGCTCTAAAAGCACAGACAATTTCCATTTCAGGCTTTAACCAGAAATTAAAAAGTAACCGCGCAGGAACCCTTACTGTTTTATTTTGAATATATTTAAATAGTCTTTTTATTTACCGGATCACGAAAGGTCCCCGAGCTGGGATTCGAACTCGTGTCATCCGAAGCACAACTGCACGCACATCTAGAAGCACTTCCATCAAGACTATCGGCTCAGACGGTTAGAAGATGTTTAAATAAATGTTATAATCATCAAAAAAAAAAAATGTAAAAATTTTTTTTAAAAACATTTAAAAAAAAAAATTATTATTATTTTTAAAAAGTGATAGAAGATTGCTCACGCAAATGTAAAATAACACGATCATCAAACATTAAACAGCATGTAAATCAAAACTGCCTAACGTTACAGAATGAAATGTCTACCCAGGACGAGTTGGGGGTGTTGATGAACTCGATCTACTCCATCTGTGTTTTGACCATCGTTCTGAAACCCATCCGGATGCAGTCTTTGACAAAAATGCAATTTTCTCAGCTATTTGTTAAAAATGTTGCCCTTTTTTTAAAGTGCAAAATATATATATATTTATGATGTTATGTTCAGTTAAAGAAAACATACAAGTAAACTTGCAGTATAAAGCTACTGTTTTCAGGCCTTTCCGCTTAGCTCTCTCCAGCGCTGGAAAGCTTTTCTAATATTAACGCTGGTCCTAAAGTGCTTGCCCAGTCATTAAACTTCATTCCAGTGATATTCCTTTGAGCTGTTTTGTATTATGTCTCATCATCTCTCTTTCTGCGTTTTTTTTTTTTTAAATCTCCCTGCTCATTCTGTCTC
This sequence comes from Chanodichthys erythropterus, assembly GCF_024489055.1. Classification (NCBI taxonomy): domain Eukaryota; kingdom Metazoa; phylum Chordata; class Actinopteri; order Cypriniformes; family Xenocyprididae; genus Chanodichthys; species Chanodichthys erythropterus. The sequence continues at coordinate 43,507,708 of NC_090228.1, read as the reverse complement.
CTCGACCGTCATACGCCCCCTAATGCTGATTGGTTAGACGTTTGTTGTTGGTGTCGGCCCGACTAACTTCCAAACGGTGTTGTTGGAAAAATACATACCCCACCATTAAATGCAGGCCTAATACTTGACGGTTGGTATCATCCGGTGGCCACCAAACAGAGCACTCCCAAGATCGGCCGATCAGTGGCGGCAATGGTGGCCACGGAGAGGCATCTGTGGCTGAACCTGGCCGACATCTGGGAGAAAAAAAAACTTTGTGAACTTTTTGGCACCATCGTCGAGGCGGTGCTGGGAAAGTTCAGAGAGGCCAAGGTGCCCTCAGCGGCATTCAAAACATTCATACAGCTGAGATCTGAATCCTCACCCAGACCTGAGGGTCGAAGACGGGGCCAGGGGTCTAGTGTCGCCTCTCGGAGTAGGTCGCGGAGGAGGCGAGACTCCAGAAAGAAGAAGGATCTGAGGGACGTGATCCAGCACAAACGCGGTCGGTGTCAGTAAATGACCAGAACTACCCTCACCGTTCTTCTTTTTTCCTCCCCAAGGCGCTTCTTACATCAAGCCTGTGGCAGGGCCTATGATGAGCTATGTACTTCAGACGGTCCGCCTAGGCTTCGATAGTGAGAATGCCCTTTCAGGCTTTAAGGGTGGTAGACCCCACGTTTTCCATGGTGGTAGGTCTCACCCTGCAGCCGCAGGTTGAACAGGTTAGGTCTGTGTTTTGTTTTTACATTTTTTAAAATACCAAACGTGTATTTTCTTTGTAGACCTCTGTTCCCTTTGTAGAGTTTTTGGGGGATTTGCAAAAAAAGTATGGATTTTTTTATAACTAGTAATTTAGTTAGGGCCCTGAAAGACCCTCTGTAGGTTGGCTAGAACGATATTTGGGAAGTACCGTTTCAGTCTTATATGAGTGTGTTGGGTTTGTTCATTGTGATTCACTGGCGAAACCACCGCTCATTTCAGCTTTTAAGTATGTAGCATTGAGCTGAGAGAGTTGGCTTCCTCCCAGGATGGGATTGGCTTGTCGGGCTGCCTGTTAGCCACCTCGGGGTAGGGAAGCTTGTCTCCTCTCAGTAAAAAATACGGTTTGGAGAGTTGTCCACAGACTGATAGATTACATGTCTAGCGTCGGCCCACGGGGCCGCCTGACATTCTTACCTGGGTAGGCATTGCTTCTCTGAGCTCTGATTGATGGCTAAGGTTTTTCAGTACATTCAGGCCACCTTAGCCGTTACTCAGGTTGAGTGATTCTGCCTCCTCTCGCCTTTGAGAGTCGTTCTGTAGATCTAGGTAGATCTATGCTTATGGGCTGAACTCATCTGAACTCCATCTGAACTCGCTTTTAGGTAGCTGGCCTTACCAGGCCTCCCTGAGAGCCGGTGCCCAACAGTTGGGTGCTTGGCAGCTATTAATGACTTGCTACCGGATGGATGTCCTTTGCAGGCCTCTCTGAGAGCGAGTCCCCAATGTTTGGGTATTTTCTGCCAGTAAACATTTGCCACCGAGGTGATTGGCCTTAGGGGGCCCCTCTGAGGGCGAATTCCCCACAGCGTGGGTATTGTCAGCCAGCAAAGACTCGATACCTGGTGGCTGGCGTCTGTAGGCCTCCCTTCTGCCAAGCCCCCAACAGATCAGGCCCCCTGAGACCGTGCCTTACTTGATGTAGCTGACGTAGCTAAGTGAAGATCTTTTTCGGGGTTCCGGCTCCCTCTGGGAGCCTCCCTGTGCCTAGCCTATAGTCTGGTCGACCTAGTAGGTCGAGCTTGGAACTCCCCTCGTCCCGAGGGTGGTCTAAGAGTGCTTAGCTCCCTAAGGCTGGTCAGACGGTTGAAGGCCTGTCATGAGGCCTCCCTGTTAGATCAGCCCCCAGGCTGGAAGTACTCCCCTCACAAGGGTCCCCATTAGAGTGCACAGCCTCCTCAGCGCCTTGAAAGACAGGTGCTCTATAGATCCTAGGATTGAGCAGATTAACTCCCCTCGCTTGCAAGGGTCGATAGCGCTATGCTGAGTCCTGCTCTCCAGGACGCCCGCCTCTACGATCCGGTCTGGGTCGGTTTTACTGTTTACCATTGCAGTCCCGCTTACTGGATGCCTCCTCGGGAGGCGGATGTTTTTTTGTTTTTTTTGTTTGTTTTTTTTTCCCCCGGAGAGACTCTTTTCGGTAAACAGACAGGTTGTTGGCCTGACTAGGTTTCTAGAAAAGTGAGACCAGGTTGGCCTCCCTGGCGGCGTTCGGGGTGACTGTGAAGTGACGTTCCCCTGTGAAGTGACTGGCTGGGATTCCCTCGGGCCCCCTAGACACATTCCCCTTAAGGGACCCTTTCTGTTGAAGTTGTTGGTTCCAGGCCTTCATGTGTTACGGAGCCCTCTTGGAGGCTTATAGCTTGGGCTTTGAGCGTAGGGAGTGCTGTCACTGGCAGCCCAGTTGTCACCCGTAGGGAGAGTGGCTCTGGCATTTTAGTTGAAACTGCTTGATTCTGACAGTTGTCACCGCCATTCTTTGGCATAAACTCCCCTCAGCATGGCGGCGTGGGTATAATCACATTTTAGAGAAGAAAAATAAATCGCCCACTGACTTTCAAAGAGGCTACATAGTAACGACTTTTGAGGACCTTGATAGAAACGTAATGCCGCAGGAAAGTACGATATTTGTCTTTCAAATGTTGTGAAGTTAAAGTCACAAGTTTCCAGAAAAAAAAAAAAAAGACTCAAGTAAAGTACGGATACTCAAAAAGTGTACTTAAGTACAGTACTCAAGTAAATGTACTTCATTACTGTCCACCTCTCTTCATTGCAGCTTATCCCCCTGACGATCCCTGCTACGCCTACTCTGCGCTGGACAATCCATGGAGATCCACCAACAATTCGCATGGTCCCAACAGGTGCGACGCCTCTGTCAGCTGGAGCGGCTGGTATCGTCTGTTCGTTAACGGCCAGAGTGCTCGGATCCCAGACACGTGTGTTGAAGTCTATAGCTGTGGCACTGCTGCCCCACTGTGGATACCTGATGGACACCCAAAAGTTGAGGATGGAGTCGTCACTCGAGATGTCTGCGGTCACTGGAACAATTACTGCTGCTATTTTGGGTCTTTTCCCATTAAAGTCAAAGCCTGTCCAGGCAATTATTATGTCTATAAGCTGGTTAGAACAACTGTGTGCTATTCAGCATACTGTGCAGGTAATTCTATTTACATGAGCTCTTTCTGCTTCTTGTGTATTCATTTGTGTGTCTCTTCATTAATCACTATTCATCCAAACTTTCAGATGTTAGCAGCATTAACACCACCTCTACATCTGCCAGACCAGCGACCATCTCAACTGGTAATGTAAAACACTGTGTCCCTGTTGGCTTATTTTCTGGGCTGATGCATGAAATGATCTGTACCGCTGAATAGAAGTGTGAGTGAGTGTGCTTGTGTCAGTAGGTGAAGATGTTAGAAATGTACTTAAGGAACTCTACTTCCTATGCAAACTACCGTCTCTGGCTGCAAAAAATAAGTAAATGAAGGACAGGTGCTAAAATACTGACGTCCACTAGGCGACTGCTGTATTTGCACAGAAGTTGCATTTTAAGTGGCCGGTGTACGAAAAAATACTTGAATTATTTCCTCCAGGATGAAACAAAGCCTTTATCTTACTTTTGAGGCCTAAGAAGTAATGCACATTACTTTTTAGTTTCAATTAATTTGCCTAAAAATGTTTAACCTTCTGAATTATAATTCTCTCTCTTCTCCATAACGTAGTCACTTAGACATATGCACTCATGCATCCGTGTGAGAACAGACAAAAAAAAAAAGTACAAAAGTAACAAAACACATTACTTCCATCATTTAATAAAAAGAGTTGTATTGAAGGTAATATATTGCATAAATTTAAGTGGTTTTTCGTAAATGGCATTCATAGCTCTGGGGCGTAGGAAATATTCTAAGTAAGTAAAGCATTACTTTAAAAAGTTCCTTCCCCAAAGTTGACTGTGACCTGTAGTTTGTTACTTTAGAGTTGTGTTTGATTAGCACGAGATCCTTTAGGTCTGTGTAATGTGATGCTCTTGTAACACAAAGTCAATTTTTATTTGTTAAAAAAAAATAAATAAAAATAAGTCTCTGCTATGTAAAAGTAGAATTAAAGTTAAGAAAAATTATTACAACATTTTCTAAGCAACAGAATTCTTTTTTATATATTTTCATTACAGCTTATCCCTCCGTTGACCCCTGCTACAACTACACTGCGCTGGACAATCCGTGGAGAGCCACAAACAGTTCCCTTGATTCCGTCAGGTGCGACGCCTCTGTCAGCTGGAGCGGCTGGTATCGTCTGTTCATTAACGGCCTGAGCGCTCAGATCCCAGACACGTGTGTTGAAGTCTATAGCTGTGGCACTGTTACCCCACTCTGGATACCTGACGGACACCCAAAAGTTGAGGATGGAGTCGTCACTCGCGATGTCTGCGGTCACTGGAGCAATTACTGCTGCTATTTTGGGTCTTTTCCCATTAAAGTCAAAGCCTGTCCAGGCAAATATTATGTCTATAAGCTGGTTAGTCCAACTGTGTGCTATTCAGCATACTGTGCAGGTAATTCTATTTACATGAGCTCTTTCTACTTTCTGTGCCTTTATTTGTGTCTCTGTTCATTAATCACTATTCATCCAAACTTTCAGAGGTTAGCAGCATTAACGCCCTCTTGACATCTGTCAGACCAGCGACCATCTCAACTGGTAATGTAACACACTGTGTCTCTATTGGCTTATTTTCTGGTCTGATGTATGTGATGATCTATACCACTGAATAGCGGTGTGAGTGAGCGTGCTTGTGTCAGTAGGTGAAGATGTTAGAAATGTAGTTAGGGAACTCCACTCTCGAAATCATACTAGAAAAGAAAGGTTTATGCATTGTGTTTATTGGACAAGATTATGCTAAAACATATTTCTAAAAGGACTTCAGGTAACGTCATTAGCCCAACTACTTTTTGCATGTTAACTAATGCCATTTTCGAACCTTGCCTATGCGTTAGCGGCGTATCCACAAGGCTATGGCAAGTTGGTGGGCAAATCCATAAAAAAAATAATTTGACCGACTTTACTTCATACTGAAACTTTAGCTCTAAAAGCACAGACAATTTCCATTTCAGGCTTTAACCAGAAATTAAAAAGTAACCGCGCAGGAACCCTTACTGTTTTATTTTGAATATATTTAAATAGTCTTTTTATTTACCGGATCACGAAAGGTCCCCGAGCTGGGATTCGAACTCGTGTCATCCGAAGCACAACTGCACGCACATCTAGAAGCACTTCCATCAAGACTATCGGCTCAGACGGTTAGAAGATGTTTAAATAAATGTTATAATCATCAAAAAAAAAAATGTAAAAATTTTTTTTAAAAACATTTAAAAAAAAAATTATTATTATTTTTAAAAAGTGATAGAAGATTGCTCACGCAAATGTAAAATAACACGATCATCAAACATTAAACAGCATGTAAATCAAAACTGCCTAACGTTACAGAATGAAATGTCTACCCAGGACGAGTTGGGGGTGTTGATGAACTCGATCTACTCCATCTGTGTTTTGACCATCGTTCTGAAACCCATCCGGATGCAGTCTTTGACAAAAATGCAATTTTCTCAGCTATTTGTTAAAAATGTTGCCCTTTTTTTAAAGTGCAAAATATATATATATTTATGATGTTATGTTCAGTTAAAGAAAACATACAAGTAAACTTGCAGTATAAAGCTACTGTTTTCAGGCCTTTCCGCTTAGCTCTCTCCAGCGCTGGAAAGCTTTTCTAATATTAACGCTGGTCCTAAAGTGCTTGCCCAGTCATTAAACTTCATTCCAGTGATATTCCTTTGAGCTGTTTTGTATTATGTCTCATCATCTCTCTTTCTGCGTTTTCTTTTTTTTTTTTTCCCCAAATCTCCCTGCTCATTCTGTCTCCTCGACCGTCATACGCCCCCTAATGCTGATTGGTTAGACGTTTGTTGTTGGTGTCGGCCCGACTAACTTCCAAACGGTGTTGTTGGAAAAATACATACCCCACCATTAAATGCAGGCCTAATACTTGACGGTTGGTATCATCTGGTGGCCACCAAACAGAGCACTCCCAAGATCGGCCGATCAGTGGCGGCAATGGTGGCCACGGAGAGGCATCTGTGGCTGAACCTGGCCGACATCTGGGAGAAAAAAACTTTGTGAACTTTTTGGCACCATCGTCGAGGCGGTGCTGGGAAAGTTCAGAGAGGCCAAGGTGCCCTCAGCGGCATTCAAAACATTCATACAGCTGAGATCTGAATCCTCACCCAGACCTGAGGGTCGAAGACGGGGCCAGGGGTCTAGTGTCGTCTCTCGGAGTAGGTCGCGGAGGAGGCGAGACTCCAGAAAGAAGAAGGATCTGAGGGACGTGATCCAGCACAAACGCGGTCGGTGTCAGTAAATGACCAGAACTACCCTCACCGTTCTTCTTTTTTCCTCCCCAAGGCGCTTCTTACATCAAGCCTGTGGCAGGGCCTATGATGAGCTATGTACTTCAGACGGTCCGCCTAGGCTTCGATAGTGAGAATGCCCTTTCAGGCTTTAAGGGTGGTAGACCCCACGTTTTCCATGGTGGTAGGTCTCACCCTGCAGCCGCAGGTTGAACAGGTTAGGTCTGTGTTTTGTTTTTACATTTTTTAAAATACCAAACGTGTATTTTCTTTGTAGACCTCTGTTCCCTTTGTAGAGTTTTTGGGGGATTTGCAAAAAAAGTATGGATTTTTTTATAACTAGTAATTTAGTTAGGGCCCTGAAAGACCCTCTGTAGGTTGGCTAGAACGATATTTGGGAAGTACCGTTTCAGTCTTATATGAGTGTGTTGGGTTTGTTCATTGTGATTCACTGGCGAAACCACCGCTCATTTCAGCTTTTAAGTATGTAGCATTGAGCTGAGAGAGTTGGCTTCCTCCCAGGATGGGATTGGCTTGTCGGGCTGCCTGTTAGCCACCTCGGGGTAGGGAAGCTTGTCTCCTCTCAGTAAAAAATACGGTTTGGAGAGTTGTCCACAGACTGATAGATTACATGTCTAGCGTCGGCCCACGGGGCCGCCTGACATTCTTACCTGGGTAGGCATTGCTTCTCTGAGCTCTGATTGATGGCTAAGGTTTTTCAGTACATTCAGGCCACCTTAGCCGTTACTCAGGTTGAGTGATTCTGCCTCCTCTCGCCTTTGAGAGTCGTTCTGTAGATCTAGGTAGATCTATGCTTATGGGCTGAACTCATCTGAACTCCATCTGAACTCGCTTTTAGGTAGCTGGCCTTACCAGGCCTCCCTGAGAGCCGGTGCCCAACAGTTGGGTGCTTGGCAGCTATTAATGACTTGCTACCGGATGGATGTCCTTTGCAGGCCTCTCTGAGAGCGAGTCCCCAATGTTTGGGTATTTTCTGCCAGTAAACATTTGCCACCGAGGTGATTGGCCTTAGGGGGCCCCTCTGAGGGCGAATTCCCCACAGCGTGGGTATTGTCAGCCAGCAAAGACTCGATACCTGGTGGCTGGCGTCTGTAGGCCTCCCTTCTGCCAAGCCCCCAACAGATCAGGCCCCCTGAGACCGTGCCTTACTTGATGTAGCTGACGTAGCTAAGTGAAGATCTTTTTCGGGGTTCCGGCTCCCTCTGGGAGCCTCCCTGTGCCTAGCCTATAGTCTGGTCGACCTAGTAGGTCGAGCTTGGAACTCCTCGTCCCGAGGGTGGTCTAAGAGTGCTTAGCTCCCTAAGGCTGGTCAGACGGTTGAAGGCCTGTCATGAGGCCTCCCTGTTAGATCAGCCCCCAGGCTGGAAGTACTCCCCTCACAAGGGTCCCCATTAGAGTGCACAGCCTCCTCAGCGCCTTGAAAGACAGGTGCTCTATAGATCCTAGGATTGAGCAGATTAACTCCCCTCGCTTGCAAGGGTCGATAGCGCTATGCTGAGTCCTGCTCTCCAGGACGCCCGCCTCTACGATCCGGTCTGGGTCGGTTTTACTGTTTACCATTGCAGTCCCGCTTACTGGATGCCTCCTCGGGAGGCGGATGTTTTTTTGTTTTTTTTGTTTGTTTTTTTTTCCCCCGGAGAGACTCTTTTCGGTAAACAGACAGGTTGTTGGCCTGACTAGGTTTCTAGAAAAGTGAGACCAGGTTGGCCTCCCTGGCGGCGTTCGGGGTGACTGTGAAGTGACGTTCCCCTGTGAAGTGACTGGCTGGGATTCCCTCGGGCCCCCTAGACACATTCCCCTTAAGGGACCCTTTCTGTTGAAGTTGTTGGTTCCAGGCCTTCATGTGTTACGGAGCCCTCTTGGAGGCTTATAGCTTGGGCTTTGAGCGTAGGGAGTGCTGTCACTGGCAGCCCAGTTGTCACCCGTAGGGAGAGTGGCTCTGGCATTTTAGTTGAAACTGCTTGATTCTGACAGTTGTCACCGCCATTCTTTGGCATAAACTCCCCTCAGCATGGCGGCGTGGGTATAATCACATTTTAGAGAAGAAAAATAAATCGCCCACTGACTTTCAAAGAGGCTACATAGTAACGACTTTTGAGGACCTTGATAGAAACGTAATGCCGCAGGAAAGTACGATATTTGTCTTTCAAATGTTGTGAAGTTAAAGTCACAAGTTTCCAGAAAAAAAAAAAAGACTCAAGTAAAGTACGGATACTCAAAAAGTGTACTTAAGTACAGTACTCAAGTAAATGTACTTCATTACTGTCCACCTCTCTTCATTGCAGCTTATCCCCCTGACGATCCCTGCTACGCCTACTCTGCGCTGGACAATCCATGGAGATCCACCAACAATTCGCATGGTCCCAACAGGTGCGACGCCTCTGTCAGCTGGAGCGGCTGGTATCGTCTGTTCGTTAACGGCCAGAGTGCTCGGATCCCAGACACGTGTGTTGAAGTCTATAGCTGTGGCACTGCTGCCCCACTGTGGATACCTGATGGACACCCAAAAGTTGAGGATGGAGTCGTCACTCGAGATGTCTGCGGTCACTGGAACAATTACTGCTGCTATTTTGGGTCTTTTCCCATTAAAGTCAAAGCCTGTCCAGGCAATTATTATGTCTATAAGCTGGTTAGACCAACTGTGTGCTATTCAGCATACTGTGCAGGTAATTCTATTTACATGAGCTCTTTCTGCTTCTTGTGTATTCATTTGTGTGTCGCTTCATTAATCACTATTCATCCAAACTTTCAGATGTTAGCAGCATTAACACCACCTCTACATCTGCCAGACCAGCGACCATCTCAACTGGTAATGTAAAACACTGTGTCCCTGTTGGCTTATTTTCTGGGCTGATGCATGAAATGATCTGTACCGCTGAATAGAAGTGTGAGTGAGTGTGCTTGTGTCAGTAGGTGAAGATGTTAGAAATGTACTTAAGGAACTCTACTTCCTATGCAAACTACCGTCTCTGGCTGCAAAAAATAAGTAAATGAAGGACAGGTGCTAAAATACTGACGTCCACTAGGCGACTGCTGTATTTGCACAGAAGTTGCATTTTAAGTGGCCGGTGTACGAAAAAATACTTGAATTATTTCCTCCAGGATGAAACAAAGCCTTTATCTTACTTTTGAGGCCTAAGAAGTAATGCACATTACTTTTTAGTTTCAATTAATTTGCCTAAAAATGTTTAACCTTCTGAATTATAATTCTCTCTCTTCTCCATAACGTAGTCACTTAGACATATGCACTCATGCATCCGTGTGAGAACAGACAAAAAAAAAGTACAAAAGTAACAAAACACATTACTTCCATCATTTAATAAAAAGAGTTGTATTGAAGGTAATATATTGCATAAATTTAAGCGGTTTTTCGTAAATGGCATTCATAGCTCTGGGGCGTAGGAAATATTCTAAGTAAGTAAAGCATTACTTTAAAAAGTTCCTTCCCCCAAAGTTGACTGTGACCTGTAGTTTGTTACTTTAGAGTTGTGTTTGATTAGCACGAGATCCTTTAGGTCTGTGTAATGTGATGCTCTTGTAACACAAAGTCAATTTTTATTTGTTAAAAAAAATAAAAATAAAAATAAGTCTCTGCTATGTAAAAGTAGAATTAAAGTTAAGAAAAATTATTACAACATTTTCTAAGCAACAGAATTCTTTTTTATATATTTTCATTACAGCTTATCCCTCCGTTGACCCCTGCTACAACTACACTGCGCTGGACAATCCGTGGAGAGCCACAAACAGTTCCCTTGATTCCGTCAGGTGCGACGCCTCTGTCAGCTGGAGCGGCTGGTATCGTCTGTTCATTAACGGCCTGGGCGCTCAGATCCCAGACACGTGTGTTGAAGTCTATAGCTGTGGCACTGTTACCCCACTCTGGATACCTGACGGACACCCAAAAGTTGAGGATGGAGTCGTCACTCGCGATGTCTGCGGTCACTGGAGCAATTACTGCTGCTATTTTGGGTCTTTTCCCATTAAAGTCAAAGCCTGTCCAGGCAAATATTATGTCTATGAGCTGGTTAGTCCAACTGTGTGCTATTCAGCATACTGTGCAGGTAATTCTATTTACATGAGCTCTTTCTACTTTCTGTGCCTTTATTTGTGTCTCTGTTCATTAATCACTATTCATCCAAACTTTCAGAGGTTAGCAGCATTAACGCCCTCTTGACATCTGTCAGACCAGCGACCATCTCAACTGGTAATGTAACACACTGTGTCTCTATTGGCTTATTTTCTGGTCTGATGTATGTGATGATCTATACCACTGAATAGCGGTGTGAGTGAGCGTGCTTGTGTCAGTAGGTGAAGATGTTAGAAATGTAGTTAGGGAACTCCACTCTCGAAATCATACTAGAAAAGAAAGGTTTATGCATTGTGTTTATTGGACAAGATTATGCTAAAACATATTTCTAAAAGGACTTCAGGTAACGTCATTAGCCCAACTACTTTTTGCATGTTAACTAATGCCATTTTCGAACCTTGCCTATGCGTTAGCGGCGTATCCACAAGGCTATGGCAAGTTGGTGGGCAAATCCATAAAAAAAATAATTTGACCGACTTTACTTCATACTGAAACTTTAGCTCTAAAAGCACAGACAATTTCCATTTCAGGCTTTAACCAGAAATTAAAAAGTAACCGCGCAGGAACCCTTACTGTTTTATTTTGAATATATTTAAATAGTCTTTTTATTTACCGGATCACGAAAGGTCCCCGAGCTGGGATTCGAACTCGTGTCATCCGAAGCACAACTGCACGCACATCTAGAAGCACTTCCATCAAGACTATCGGCTCAGACGGTTAGAAGATGTTTAAATAAATGTTATAATCATCAAAAAAAAAAAAAATGTAAAAATTTTTTTTAAAAACATTTAAAAAAAAAAAATTATTATTATTTTTAAAAAGTGATAGAAGATTGCTCACGCAAATGTAAAATAACACGATCATCAAACATTAAACAGCATGTAAATCAAAACTGCCTAACGTTACAGAATGAAATGTCTACCCAGGACGAGTTGGGGGTGTTGATGAACTCGATCTACTCCATCTGTGTTTTGACCATCGTTCTGAAACCCATCCGGATGCAGTCTTTGACAAAAATGCAATTTTCTCAGCTATTTGTTAAAAATGTTGCCCTTTTTTTAAAGTGCAAAATATATATATATTTATGATGTTATGTTCAGTTAAAGAAAACATACAAGTAAACTTGCAGTATAAAGCTACTGTTTTCAGGCCTTTCCGCTTAGCTCTCTCCAGCGCTGGAAAGCTTTTCTAATATTAACGCTGGTCCTAAAGTGCTTGCCCAGTCATTAAACTTCATTCCAGTGATATTCCTTTGAGCTGTTTTGTATTATGTCTCATCATCTCTCTTTCTGCGTTTTCTTTTTTTTTTTTTCCCCCAAATCTCCCTGCTCATTCTGTCTCCTCGACCGTCATACGCCCCCTAATGCTGATTGGTTAGACGTTTGTTGTTGGTGTCGGCCCGACTAACTTCCAAACGGTGTTGTTGGAAAAATACATACCCCACCATTAAATGCAGGCCTAATACTTGACGGTTGGTATCATCCGGTGGCCACCAAACAGAGCACTCCCAAGATCGGCCGATCAGTGGCGGCAATGGTGGCCACGGAGAGGCATCTGTGGCTGAACCTGGCCGACATCTGGGAGAAAAAAAAACTTTGTGAACTTTTTGGCACCATCGTCGAGGCGGTGCTGGGAAAGTTCAGAGAGGCCAAGGTGCCCTCAGCGGCATTCAAAACATTCATACAGCTGAGATCTGAATCCTCACCCAGACCTGAGGGTCGAAGACGGGGCCAGGGGTCTAGTGTCGCCTCTCGGAGTAGGTCGCGGAGGAGGCGAGACTCCAGAAAGAAGAAGGATCTGAGGGACGTGATCCAGCACAAACGCGGTCGGTGTCAGTAAATGACCAGAACTACCCTCACCGTTCTTCTTTTTTCCTCCCCAAGGCGCTTCTTACATCAAGCCTGTGGCAGGGCCTATGATGAGCTATGTACTTCAGACGGTCCGCCTAGGCTTCGATAGTGAGAATGCCCTTTCAGGCTTTAAGGGTGGTAGACCCCACGTTTTCCATGGTGGTAGGTCTCACCCTGCAGCCGCAGGTTGAACAGGTTAGGTCTGTGTTTTGTTTTTACATTTTTTAAAATACCAAACGTGTATTTTCTTTGTAGACCTCTGTTCCCTTTGTAGAGTTTTTGGGGGATTTGCAAAAAAAGTATGGATTTTTTTATAACTAGTAATTTAGTTAGGGCCCTGAAAGACCCTCTGTAGGTTGGCTAGAACGATATTTGGGAAGTACCGTTTCAGTCTTATATGAGTGTGTTGGGTTTGTTCATTGTGATTCACTGGCGAAACCACCGCTCATTTCAGCTTTTAAGTATGTAGCATTGAGCTGAGAGAGTTGGCTTCCTCCCAGGATGGGATTGGCTTGTCGGGCTGCCTGTTAGCCACCTCGGGGTAGGGAAGCTTGTCTCCTCTCAGTAAAAAATACGGTTTGGAGAGTTGTCCACAGACTGATAGATTACATGTCTAGCGTCGGCCCACGGGGCCGCCTGACATTCTTACCTGGGTAGGCATTGCTTCTCTGAGCTCTGATTGATGGCTAAGGTTTTTCAGTACATTCAGGCCACCTTAGCCGTTACTCAGGTTGAGTGATTCTGCCTCCTCTCGCCTTTGAGAGTCGTTCTGTAGATCTAGGTAGATCTATGCTTATGGGCTGAACTCATCTGAACTCCATCTGAACTCGCTTTTAGGTAGCTGGCCTTACCAGGCCTCCCTGAGAGCCGGTGCCCAACAGTTGGGTGCTTGGCAGCTATTAATGACTTGCTACCGGATGGATGTCCTTTGCAGGCCTCTCTGAGAGCGAGTCCCCAATGTTTGGGTATTTTCTGCCAGTAAACATTTGCCACCGAGGTGATTGGCCTTAGGGGGCCCCTCTGAGGGCGAATTCCCCACAGCGTGGGTATTGTCAGCCAGCAAAGACTCAATACCTGGTGGCTGGCGTCTGTAGGCCTCCCTTCTGCCAAGCCCCCAACAGATCAGGCCCCCTGAGACCGTGCCTTACTTGATGTAGCTGACGTAGCTAAGTGAAGATCTTTTTCGGGGTTCCGGCTCCCTCTGGGAGCCTCCCTGTGCCTAGCCTATAGTCTGGTCGACCTAGTAGGTCGAGCTTGTAACTCCGCACGTCACGAGGGTGGTCTAATAGTGATTAGCTCCCTAAGGCTGGTCAGACGGTTGAAGGCCTGTCATGAGGCCTCCCTGTTAGATCATCCCCCAGGCTGGAAGTACTCCCCTCACAAGGGTCCCCATTAGAGTGCACAGCCTCCTCAGCGCCTTGAAAGACAGGTGCTCTATAGATCCTAGGATTGAGCAGATTAACTCCCCTCGCTTGCAAGGGTCGATAGCGCTATGCTGAGTCCTGCTCTCCAGGACGCCCGCCTCTACGATCCGGTCTGGGTCGGTTTTACTGTTTACCATTGCAGTCCCGCTTACTGGATGCCTCCTCGGGAGGCGGATGTTTTTTTGTTTTTTTTGTTTGTTTTTTTTTTCCCCCGGAGAGACTCTTTTCGGTAAACAGACAGGTTGTTGGCCTGACTAGGTTTCTAGAAAAGTGAGACCAGGTTGGCCTCCCTGGCGGCGTTCGGGGTGACTGTGAAGTGACGTTCCCCTGTGAAGTGACTGGCTGGGGTTCCCTCGGGCCCCCTAGACACATTCCCCTTAAGGGACCCTTTCTGTTGAAGTTGTTGGTTCCAGGCCTTCATGTGTTACGGAGCCCTCTTGGAGGCTTATAGCTTGGGCTTTGAGCGTAGGGAGTGCTGTCACTGGCAGCCCAGTTGTCACCCGTAGGGAGAGTGGCTCTGGCATTTTAGTTGAAACTGCTTGATTCTGACAGTTGTCACCGCCATTCTTTGGCATAAACTCCCCTCAGCATGGCGGCGTGGGTATAATCACATTTTAGAGAAGAAAAATAAATCGCCCACTGACTTTCAAAGAGGCTACATAGTAACGACTTTTGAGGACCTTGATAGAAACGTAATGCCGCAGGAAAGTACGATATTTGTCTTTCAAATGTTGTGAAGTTAAAGTCACAAGTTTCCAGAAAAAAAAAAAGACTCAAGTAAAGTACGGATACTCAAAAAGTGTACTTAAGTACAGTACTCAAGTAAATGTACTTCATTACTGTCCACCTCTCTTCATTGCAGCTTATCCCCCTGACGATCCCTGCTACGCCTACTCTGCGCTGGACAATCCATGGAGATCCACCAACAATTCGCATGGTCCCAACAGGTGCGACGCCTCTGTCAGCTGGAGCGGCTGGTATCGTCTGTTCGTTAACGGCCAGAGTGCTCGGATCCCAGACACGTGTGTTGAAGTCTATAGCTGTGGCACTGCTGCCCCACTGTGGATACCTGATGGACACCCAAAAGTTGAGGATGGAGTCGTCACTCGAGATGTCTGCGGTCACTGGAACAATTACTGCTGCTATTTTGGGTCTTTTCCCATTAAAGTCAAAGCCTGTCCAGGCAATTATTATGTCTATAAGCTGGTTAGACCAACTGTGTGCTATTCAGCATACTGTGCAGGTAATTCTATTTACATGAGCTCTTTCTGCTTCTTGTGTATTCATTTGTGTGTCTCTTCATTAATCACTATTCATCCAAACTTTCAGATGTTAGCAGCATTAACACCACCTCTACATCTGCCAGACCAGCGACCATCTCAACTGGTAATGTAAAACACTGTGTCCCTGTTGGCTTATTTTCTGGGCTGATGCATGAAATGATCTGTACCGCTGAATAGAAGTGTGAGTGAGTGTGCTTGTGTCAGTAGGTGAAGATGTTAGAAATGTACTTAAGGAACTCTACTTCCTATGCAAACTACCGTCTCTGGCTGCAAAAAATAAGTAAATGAAGGACAGGTGCTAAAATACTGACGTCCACTAGGCGACTGCTGTATTTGCACAGAAGTTGCATTTTAAGTGGCCGGTGTACGAAAAAATACTTGAATTATTTCCTCCAGGATGAAACAAAGCCTTTATCTTACTTTTGAGGCCTAAGAAGTAATGCACATTACTTTTTAGTTTCAATTAATTTGCCTAAAAATGTTTAACCTTCTGAATTATAATTCTCTCTCTTCTCCATAACGTAGTCACTTAGACATATGCACTCATGCATCCGTGTGAGAACAGACAAAAAAAAAAGTACAAAAGTAACAAAACACATTACTTCCATCATTTAATAAAAAGAGTTGTATTGAAGGTAATATATTGCATAAATTTAAGTGGTTTTTCGTAAATGGCATTCATAGCTCTGGGGCGTAGGAAATATTCTAAGTAAGTAAAGCATTACTTTAAAAAGTTCCTTCCCCCAAAGTTGACTGTGACCTGTAGTTTGTTACTTTAGAGTTGTGTTTGATTAGCACGAGATCCTTTAGGTCTGTGTAATGTGATGCTCTTGTAACACAAAGTCAATTTTTATTTGTTAAAAAAAAATAAATAAAAATAAGTCTCTGCTATGTAAAAGTAGAATTAAAGTTAAGAAAAATTATTACAACATTTTCTAAGCAACAGAATTCTTTTTTATATATTTTCATTACAGCTTATCCCTCCGTTGACCCCTGCTACAACTACACTGCGCTGGACAATCCGTGGAGAGCCACAAACAGTTCCCTTGATTCCGTCAGGTGCGACGCCTCTGTCAGCTGGAGCGGCTGGTATCGTCTGTTCATTAACGGCCTGAGCGCTCAGATCCCAGACACGTGTGTTGAAGTCTATAGCTGTGGCACTGTTACCCCACTCTGGATACCTGACGGACACCCAAAAGTTGAGGATGGAGTCGTCACTCGCGATGTCTGCGGTCACTGGAGCAATTACTGCTGCTATTTTGGGTCTTTTCCCATTAAAGTCAAAGCCTGTCCAGGCAAATATTATGTCTATAAGCTGGTTAGTCCAACTGTGTGCTATTCAGCATACTGTGCAGGTAATTCTATTTACATGAGCTCTTTCTACTTTCTGTGCCTTTATTTGTGTCTCTGTTCATTAATCACTATTCATCCAAACTTTCAGAGGTTAGCAGCATTAACGCCCTCTTGACATCTGTCAGACCAGCGACCATCTCAACTGGTAATGTAACACACTGTGTCTCTATTGGCTTATTTTCTGGTCTGATGTATGTGATGATCTATACCACTGAATAGCGGTGTGAGTGAGCGTGCTTGTGTCAGTAGGTGAAGATGTTAGAAATGTAGTTAGGGAACTCCACTCTCGAAATCATACTAGAAAAGAAAGGTTTATGCATTGTGTTTATTGGACAAGATTATGCTAAAACATATTTCTAAAAGGACTTCAGGTAACGTCATTAGCCCAACTACTTTTTGCATGTTAACTAATGCCATTTTCGAACCTTGCCTATGCGTTAGCGGCGTATCCACAAGGCTATGGCAAGTTGGTGGGCAAATCCATAAAAAAAATAATTTGACCGACTTTACTTCATACTGAAACTTTAGCTCTAAAAGCACAGACAATTTCCATTTCAGGCTTTAACCAGAAATTAAAAAGTAACCGCGCAGGAACCCTTACTGTTTTATTTTGAATATATTTAAATAGTCTTTTTATTTACCGGATCACGAAAGGTCCCCGAGCTGGGATTCGAACTCGTGTCATCCGAAGCACAACTGCACGCACATCTAGAAGCACTTCCATCAAGACTATCGGCTCAGACGGTTAGAAGATGTTTAAATAAATGTTATAATCATCAAAAAAAAAAAAATGTAAAAATTTTTTTTAAAAACATTTAAAAAAAAAAAATTATTATTATTTTTAAAAAGTGATAGAAGATTGCTCACGCAAATGTAAAATAACACGATCATCAAACATTAAACAGCATGTAAATCAAAACTGCCTAACGTTACAGAATGAAATGTCTACCCAGGACGAGTTGGGGGTGTTGATGAACTCGATCTACTCCATCTGTGTTTTGACCATCGTTCTGAAACCCATCCGGATGCAGTCTTTGACAAAAATGCAATTTTCTCAGCTATTTGTTAAAAATGTTGCCCTTTTTTTAAAGTGCAAAATATATATATATTTATGATGTTATGTTCAGTTAAAGAAAACATACAAGTAAACTTGCAGTATAAAGCTACTGTTTTCAGGCCTTTCCGCTTAGCTCTCTCCAGCGCTGGAAAGCTTTTCTAATATTAACGCTGGTCCTAAAGTGCTTGCCCAGTCATTAAACTTCATTCCAGTGATATTCCTTTGAGCTGTTTTGTATTATGTCTCATCATCTCTCTTTCTGCGTTTTCTTTTTTTTTTTTCCCCCAAATCTCCCTGCTCATTCTGTCTCCTCGACCGTCATACGCCCCCTAATGCTGATTGGTTAGACGTTTGTTGTTGGTGTCGGCCCGACTAACTTCCAAACAGTGTTGTTGGAAAAATACATACCCCACCATTAAATGCAGGCCTAATACTTGACGGTTGGTATCATCCGGTGGCCACCAAACAGAGCACTCCCAAGATCGGCCGATCAGTGGCGGCAATGGTGGCCACGGAGAGGCATCTGTGGCTGAACCTGGCCGACATCTGGGAGAAAAAAAAACTTTGTGAACTTTTTGGCACCATCGTCGAGGCGGTGCTGGGAAAGTTCAGAGAGGCCAAGGTGCCCTCAGCGGCATTCAAAACATTCATACAGCTGAGATCTGAATCCTCACCCAGACCTGAGGGTCGAAGACGGGGCCAGGGGTCTAGTGTCGCCTCTCGGAGTAGGTCGCGGAGGAGGCGAGACTCCAGAAAGAAGAAGGATCTGAGGGACGTGATCCAGCACAAACGCGGTCGGTGTCAGTAAATGACCAGAACTACCCTCACCGTTCTTCTTTTTCCTCCCCAAGGCGCTTCTTACATCAAGCCTGTGGCAGGGCCTATGATGAGCTATGTACTTCAGACGGTCCGCCTAGGCTTCGATAGTGAGAATGCCCTTTCAGGCTTTAAGGGTGGTAGACCCCACGTTTTCCATGGTGGTAGGTCTCACCCTGCAGCCGCAGGTTGAACAGGTTAGGTCTGTGTTTTGTTTTTACATTTTTTAAAATACCAAACGTGTATTTTCTTTGTAGACCTCTGTTCCCTTTGTAGAGTTTTTGGGGGATTTGCAAAAAAAGTATGGATTTTTTTATAACTAGTAATTTAGTTAGGGCCCTGAAAGACCCTCTGTAGGTTGGCTAGAACGATATTTGGGAAGTACCGTTTCAGTCTTATATGAGTGTGTTGGGTTTGTTCATTGTGATTCACTGGCGAAACCACCGCTCATTTCAGCTTTTAAGTATGTAGCATTGAGCTGAGAGAGTTGGCTTCCTCCCAGGATGGGATTGGCTTGTCGGGCTGCCTGTTAGCCACCTCGGGGTAGGGAAGCTTGTCTCCTCTCAGTAAAAAATACGGTTTGGAGAGTTGTCCACAGACTGATAGATTACATGTCTAGCGTCGGCCCACGGGGCCGCCTGATATTCTTACCTGGGTAGGCATTGCTTCTCTGAGCTCTGATTGATGGCTAAGGTTTTTCAGTACATTCAGGCCACCTTAGCCGTTACTCAGGTTGAGTGATTCTGCCTCCTCTCGCCTTTGAGAGTCGTTCTGTAGATCTAGGTAGATCTATGCTTATGGGCTGAACTCATCTGAACTCCATCTGAACTCGCTTTTAGGTAGCTGGCCTTACCAGGCCTCCCTGAGAGCCGGTGCCCAACAGTTGGGTGCTTGGCAGCTATTAATGACTTGCTACCGGATGGATGTCCTTTGCAGGCCTCTCTGAGAGCGAGTCCCCAATGTTTGGGTATTTTCTGCCAGTAAACATTTGCCACCGAGGTGATTGGCCTTAGGGGGCCCCTCTGAGGGCGAATTCCCCACAGCGTGGGTATTGTCAGCCAGCAAAGACTCGATACCTGGTGGCTGGCGTCTGTAGGCCTCCCTTCTGCCAAGCCCCCAACAGATCAGGCCCCCTGAGACCGTGCCTTACTTGATGTAGCTGACGTAGCTAAGTGAAGATCTTTTTCGGGGTTCCGGCTCCCTCTGGGAGCCTCCCTGTGCCTAGCCTATAGTCTGGTCGACCTTGGAACTCCCCTCGTCCCGAGGGTGGTCTAAGAGTGCTTAGCTCCCTAAGGCTGGTCAGACGGTTGAAGGCCTGTCATGAGGCCTCCCTGTTAGATCAGCCCCCAGGCTGGAAGTACTCCCCTCACAAGGGTCCCCATTAGAGTGCACAGCCTCCTCAGCGCCTTGAAAGACAGGTGCTCTATAGATCCTAGGATTGAGCAGATTAACTCCCCTCGCTTGCAAGGGTCGATAGCGCTATGCTGAGTCCTGCTCTCCAGGACGCCCGCCTCTACGATCCGGTCTGGGTCGGTTTTACTGTTTACCATTGCAGTCCCGCTTACTGGATGCCTCCTCGGGAGGCGGATGTTTTTTTGTTTTTTTTGTTTGTTTTTTTTTCCCCCGGAGAGACTCTTTTCGGTAAACAGACAGGTTGTTGGCCTGACTAGGTTTCTAGAAAAGTGAGACCAGGTTGGCCTCCCTGGCGGCGTTCGGGGTGACTGTGAAGTGACGTTCCCCTGTGAAGTGACTGGCTGGGGTTCCCTCGGGCCCCCTAGACACATTCCCCTTAAGGGACCCTTTCTGTTGAAGTTGTTGCTTCCAGGCCTTCATGTGTTACGGAGCCCTCTTGGAGGCTTATAGCTTGGACTTTGAGCGTAGGGAGTGCTGTCACTGGCAGCCCAGTTGTCACCCGTAGGGAGAGTGGCTCTGGCATTTTAGTTGAAACTGCTTGATTCTGACAGTTGTCACCGCCATTCTTTGGCATAAACTCCCCTCAGCATGGCGGCGTGGGTATAATCACATTTTAGAGAAGAAAAATAAATCGCCCACTGACTTTCAAAGAGGCTACATAGTAACGACTTTTGAGGACCTTGATAGAAACGTAATGCCGCAGGAAAGTACGATATTTGTCTTTCAAATGTTGTGAAGTTAAAGTCACAAGTTTCCAGAAAAAAAAAAAGACTCAAGTAAAGTACGGATACTCAAAAAGTGTACTTAAGTACAGTACTCAAGTAAATGTACTTCATTACTGTCCACCTCTCTTCATTGCAGCTTATCCCCCTGACGATCCCTGCTACGCCTACTCTGCGCTGGACAATCCATGGAGATCCACCAACAATTCGCATGGTCCCAACAGGTGCGACGCCTCTGTCAGCTGGAGCGGCTGGTATCGTCTGTTCGTTAACGGCCAAAGTGCTCGGATCCCAGACACGTGTGTTGAAGTCTATAGCTGTGGCACTGCTGCCCCACTGTGGATACCTGATGGACACCCAAAAGTTGAGGATGGAGTCGTCACTCGAGATGTCTGCGGTCACTGGAACAATTACTGCTGCTATTTTGGGTCTTTTCCCATTAAAGTCAAAGCCTGTCCAGGCAATTATTATGTCTATAAGCTGGTTAGACCAACTGTGTGCTATTCAGCATACTGTGCAGGTAATTCTATTTACATGAGCTCTTTCTGCTTCTTGTGTATTCATTTGTGTGTCTCTTCATTAATCACTATTCATCCAAACTTTCAGATGTTAGCAGCATTAACACCACCTCTACATCTGCCAGACCAGCGACCATCTCAACTGGTAATGTAAAACACTGTGTCCCTGTTGGCTTATTTTCTGGGCTGATGCATGAAATGATCTGTACCGCTGAATAGAAGTGTGAGTGAGTGTGCTTGTGTCAGTAGGTGAAGATGTTAGAAATGTACTTAAGGAACTCTACTTCCTATGCAAACTACCGTCTCTGGCTGCAAAAAATAAGTAAATGAAGGACAGGTGCTAAAATACTGACGTCCACTAGGCGACTGCTGTATTTGCACAGAAGTTGCATTTTAAGTGGCCGGTGTACGAAAAAATACTTGAATTATTTCCTCCAGGATGAAACAAAGCCTTTATCTTACTTTTGAGGCCTAAGAAGTAATGCACATTACTTTTTAGTTTCAATTAATTTGCCTAAAAATGTTTAACCTTCTGAATTATAATTCTCTCTCTTCTCCATAACGTAGTCACTTAGACATATGCACTCATGCATCCGTGTGAGAACAGACAAAAAAAAAAAAGTACAAAAGTAACAAAACACATTACTTCCATCATTTAATAAAAAGAGTTGTATTGAAGGTAATATATTGCATAAATTTAAGTGGTTTTTCGTAAATGGCATTCATAGCTCTGGGGCGTAGGAAATATTCTAAGTAAGTAAAGCATTACTTTAAAAAGTTCCTTCCCCCAAAGTTGACTGTGACCTGTAGTTTGTTACTTTAGAGTTGTGTTTGATTAGCACGAGATCCTTTAGGTCTGTGTAATGTGATGCTCTTGTAACACAAAGTCAATTTTTATTTGTTAAAAAAAAAAAATAAAAATAAGTCTCTGCTATGTAAAAGTAGAATTAAAGTTAAGAAAAATTATTACAACATTTTCTAAGCAACAGAATTCTTTTTTATATATTTTCATTACAGCTTATCCCTCCGTTGACCCCTGCTACAACTACACTGCGCTGGACAATCCGTGGAGAGCCACAAACAGTTCCCTTGATTCCGTCAGGTGCGACGCCTCTGTCAGCTGGAGCGGCTGGTATCGTCTGTTCATTAACGGCCTGAGCGCTCAGATCCCAGACACGTGTGTTGAAGTCTATAGCTGTGGCACTGTTACCCCACTCTGGATACCTGACGGACACCCAAAAGTTGAGGATGGAGTCGTCACTCGCGATGTCTGCGGTCACTGGAGCAATTACTGCTGCTATTTTGGGTCTTTTCCCATTAAAGTCAAAGCCTGTCCAGGCAAATATTATGTCTATAAGCTGGTTAGTCCAACTGTGTGCTATTCAGCATACTGTGCAGGTAATTCTATTTACATGAGCTCTTTCTACTTTCTGTGCCTTTATTTGTGTCTCTGTTCATTAATCACTATTCATCCAAACTTTCAGAGGTTAGCAGCATTAACGCCCTCTTGACATCTGTCAGACCAGCGACCATCTCAACTGGTAATGTAACACACTGTGTCTCTATTGGCTTATTTTCTGGTCTGATGTATGTGATGATCTATACCACTGAATAGCGGTGTGAGTGAGCGTGCTTGTGTCAGTAGGTGAAGATGTTAGAAATGTAGTTAGGGAACTCCACTCTCGAAATCATACTAGAAAAGAAAGGTTTATGCATTGTGTTTATTGGACAAGATTATGCTAAAACATATTTCTAAAAGGACTTCAGGTAACGTCATTAGCCCAACTACTTTTTGCATGTTAACTAATGCCATTTTCGAACCTTGCCTATGCGTTAGCGGCGTATCCACAAGGCTATGGCAAGTTGGTGGGCAAATCCATAAAAAAAATAATTTGACCGACTTTACTTCATACTGAAACTTTAGCTCTAAAAGCACAGACAATTTCCATTTCAGGCTTTAACCAGAAATTAAAAAGTAACCGCGCAGGAACCCTTACTGTTTTATTTTGAATATATTTAAATAGTCTTTTTATTTACCGGATCACGAAAGGTCCCCGAGCTGGGATTCGAACTCGTGTCATCCGAAGCACAACTGCACGTACATCTAGAAGCACTTCCATCAAGACTGTATGCTATTCCACTGGTAGTGTACATAGGAATTTACATAAAATCTACTTTACTCTGTTCCCCACCATTGACTGAATTTTCAGGCTATCAGTGTTTTCACTATTTTGGGGGAGGGGTGCTATTACGCATCTTCAGAAAGAGTCCAGAATCTCCGGATCAAAACAATCACAGGTGAAGAAGGAGCTGAAACAAGTGATAGAAGATTGCTCATGCAAATGTAAAATAATGTAACACACTGTGTCTCTATTGGCTTATTTTCTGGCCTGATGTATGTGATGATCTATACCACTGAATAGCGGTGTGAGTGAGCGTGCTTGTGTCCGTAGGTAAAGATGTTAGATAAGTAGTTAAGGAACTCCACTCTCGAAATCATACTAGAAGAAAGGTTTATGCATTGTGTTTATTGGACAAGATTATGCTAAAACATATTTCTAAAAGGACTTCAGGTAACGTCATTAGCCCAACTACTTTTTGCATGTTAACTAATGCCATTTTCGAACCTTCGAGGGGGTGCTATTACGCATCTTCAGAAAGAGTACAGAATCTCTGGATCAAAACAAACACAGGTGAAGAAGGAGCTGAAACAAGTGATAGAAGATTGCTCACGCAAATGTAAAATAATGTAAAATAACACGATCATCAAACATTAAACAGCATGTAAATCAAAACTGCCTAACGTTACAGAATGAAATGTCTACCCAGGACGAGTTGGGGGTGTTGATGAACTCGATCTATTCCATCTGTGTTTTGACCATCGTTCTGAAACCCATCCGGATGCAGTCTTTGACAAAAATGCAATTTTCTCAGCTATTTGTTAAAAATGTTGCCCTTTTTTTAAAGTGCAAAATATATATATATTTATGATGTTATGTTCAGTTAAAGAAAACACACAAGTAAACTTGCAGTATAAAACTACTGTTTTCAGGCCTTTCCGCTTAGCTCTCTCCAGCGCTGGAAAGCTTTTCTAATATTAACGCTGGTCCTAAAGTGCTTGCCCAGTCATTAAACTTCATTCCAGTGATATTCCTTTGAGCTGTTTTGTATTGTGTCTCATCATCTCTCTTTCTGTGTCAACCCCCCCCTTCCAAATCTCCCTGCTCATTCTGTCTCCTAGACCGTCATACGCCCCCTAATGCTGATTGGTTAGACGTTTGTTGTTGGTGTCAGCCCGACTAACTTCCAAACGGTGTTGTTGAAAAAATACATACCCCACCATTAAATGTAGGCCTAATACTTTGGTATCATCCGGTGGCCACCAAACAGAGCACTCCCAAGATCGGCCGATCAGTGGTAGCAATGGTGGCCACGGAGAAGCATCTGTGGCTGAACCTGACCGACATCTGGGAAAAAAAAACTTTGTGAACTTTTTGGCACCTCTGTCGAGGCGGTGGTGGGAAAGATCAGAGAGGCGAAGCTGCACTCAGCGGCATTCAAAACATTCATACCGCTGAGATATGATAATGTAGCGGTTGTACAGTTATTAATCAATTTATGGGTTATATATATATATATATATATATATATATATATATATATATATGAATCATAATAAATCATAAAGCTTTATGATCAATTATGATGCCTATATCAACCCAAGGGGGAATTAAACATATATTGTGAATTAATTACAACGAATTATAATCAATCACATATATGATTAGTCCTTGTTTAATAATGATTTAGAGAAACTACGTTCGTCCAGCAAACCTAGCTCCTCCTAGAATGTTAAAAGCGGAGTTGTTCTCTGGCCACGAGAACAATTCCTATTATAGCATCAAAGCCTAAAGCGATCGAAGAATGTTAAAGTGACCTGGTTTTGGTTGAAATGAGCAAAAAGAACAATCGAGCATGAATAATGTGTTTAATATATGAAAACTACTAATACAGAGGTTATACGTCTAAATACAGAATATACAAATATATACAAAAGGGAACGTAGAGACAGGAAAGGAAGGATGGTCGAAGAATGGCAAATTACGACAGTTAACCCTTTTTGAGAGCCAGAACAGAAGTTTAAACAAATTTCAGAGTGATTAATACTTGCATATGGTTCAAGTCAGTGTGCAGCAGAGTTTCAATGCGCTTGGCTTGGTTGGTCCTTTCCGAGAGGGTTTCTCCAGCGGGGTTTTCAAACGAGGTTTAACTGATGCGTAAGATGACAGAAAAGAAAGAAGAGAGAGAGAGTCCAAGGAAATGGTCGTCGCGGAAGGAGAGCGCGTGATGACAGCACTGTCGCCTGAGGCAGTTCAGGGGCAGTCGGGAGACAAAGGAAAAGTTGTGTATCGTTGTTTTTATGGAAAACCAAGCTAACACACCTCCTGAATTGTAACGGCCAATAGATGCGTAGCACTATTTGGCGGGCAAAGTTCCTGTGTTTGGTCTCCTAGCTGAATTTGCATACTTTATGACTATCAGATCGGATTTCAAGATGGAGTACTTTCTTCACAGCATCATTAAACAAATCGAACAATGCATTTGACAGCCATGTAATATACATAGATGAATGAGACGTGGAAATAGCTTTAAAATGAATCTAAACTTGATATATAAGAAAAGCATGTAGAAGGAGTTATGGTTTACAGACAAAATTCCATCATTAAAATGAACACTAGCACAAATACACTCATTTAAACAAAGCTGTCAGAGTGTCTGTTTCTCTCTGGACCGGCCGGAGCCGAGGTCAGATTACAACACAGTCCAGCATGCAAGAAGCATCCTGAAGATTCCAGATTTTATTGACTGTCCTGATAAGTGTGCATATGCTACAATAAGATATGAGACCCTTTCCATTTCCCTTTTTTGTCCTTACTTTAGTCCCTCACTATGGCAATGCTGTTTGAGATATGTTATTACCGTTCGCAATTTAGCATCTTCAGTGTCTTTGTTTCATGTTGACCGAGTTTGGTGGAGATGGTGGAGTCTCTACGAGGAGTACATAAAAACTCAGAGAATGATTATTCAAAAAATCCACTTTCAAACCAAAATATCTGACTTCCTGTTGGTCAGAGCTAAAGACAGTATATGTACTGAGCTTAAAGACTGTAGGTAAAACTAACCCCCCCACTTTTGTCAAAATGTGGTGCTATAGAGGCCCTCCTCCCTACCCGTTTCTAGGGGTCATGCGTTTTTCAAACAACCCATAATAGCTGACTTCCTGTTGATACGTGCAAGTTTGTTTGATAACAAAGGTTCATAGTGAGGTTTGACGAATGAGACGTGAAAGGATGGTGAAATTCTGTAGTGTGAGGGTAGGTTGAACCGGTATATGATTTTGTTTATCTGCCTTCACTGGAGTGATGAAAGATACATAGCATGCTGTTGTCACTCAATGGCTGGCTCTCTAAGTGGTGTCCGCAGAATAATATAGGGTGCATAGACAATTGGAAAAGTTTTTGGGACAGACCTGACCTGTTGAAATGATGGTATCCATCCCTCCTGGGATGGTGCCGCTCTTCTCTCTAGTAATATAGTACATAGTCTTAGAGCTGAAACATGACAAACTGGGGCACAGATCAGGAAGCAGACAGACTGGCTAAACTGACCATCTGCTAGCCGTCTCATGTCACAGAAGTCAGATAAATCCAAACACACTCTTTCACCCAAACCCAGTTAAAAAAAACTTATTTGTTCATCAGTATTATAAGGCATGGATTGCTGAATATTAGATCCCTTTCTTCAAAAGCACTTATTGTAAATTATATTATCACAGATAATAAACTAGATGTGCTGTGTTTAATTAAAACCTGGCTAAAACTCATTTACATTACTTTAAATAAGTCCACCCCTCAAAATTACTGTTATAAACATGAGCCTCGTCTGAAAGGCAAAGGGGGAGGTGTTGCTGTAAGTTAAGTAAAACTGAAGATTACTAAAAAAGTCTTTCAAATATAATTCCTTAGAAGTGATGGTGCTTTATGTAACATTATGTAATGTAAGCGGCAAATCCCATTTGACATTTGTGCTGGCTACTGTATACAGACCACCAGGGCACCATAGAAACTTCAACAAATTTGCTGATTTTCTATCGGAGTTAGTACTGTCTGTGGATAAAGTTCTAATTGTTGATGATTTTAATATCCATATAGATAATGAAAAAGACGCACCTGGATTGGCATTTACAGACATTCTAAAGTCTACTGGAGTTAGATAACTCGTGTCAGGACCCACTCATTGTCATAATCATACTTTAGATCTAATATTGTCACATGGAATCAATATTGATGCCATTGAAATTCTGCAGCAGAGCGATGACATCTCAGATCATTATCTAGTCTTGTGTATACTACATTTAGCCAAGGCTGCAAAACCGCCACCCTGCCACAAATATGGTAGAACTATCACTTCTACCACTAAAGATTGCTTTATCAATAATATTCCTGATCAGTTTCATCTCCTTAGCATACCAGATAACTTAGAAGAATTTGATGTTACAAAAGAAACTATTGACTCTGTCCAGCATATTAGACTCCTTTTGCTCCTTTACGCTTAAAGAAGATTAAGGAAATTAGTCCAACGCTGTGGAATAATGAGCACCCTTAAGAGAGCAGCCAGAAAAATGGAGGGCAGCTGGAAGAAAACAAAACTAGAGGTTTTTCGCATTTTGTGGAAAGAAAGCATTTTTATGTACAGAAAGGCCTTAAAAACTGCTAGATCTACTACTTTTTATTTTTGAAATCTCTTGGAAGAAAACAAACAAAAACCCTAAGTATTCATTTGACACAGTGGCTAAATTAACGATAAATAAAGCTTCAACTTATGATGTTTCCAAAGATCAAAGAGAGAGAATTATAACCATGCAACCATCTACTACAGTATCGCATCAGACAGTGCATTGTAGTGTCCCTGAGGAAAAATTACATTCATTCGTTACTATGGGAAAGGAAGAATTGTCTAAACTCGTTCAATCATCAAAATCAACAACATGTATGTTAGGCCCTATACCGACTAAGCTATTGAAAGAGATGCTTCCAGAGTTCATAGATAATATCATTAATCATTAATTCATCTTTGTCACAAGGATACGTACCGAAGACTTTTAAGCTTGCTATTATTTATATTTATATTTATATATACATTTATATAAATATATGAGCATGGAAACTAAAAACAAACCTGCTCTTTCTCGTGTCTGCAGGACCGTCATCATCCTCTTCCTCATTTCTGTGTTTGCAGATCGGAGTGTTGCTCGTCAAAGTTTAGTGCAGCATAAACACTCAAGATCCACATAACAATGCTTAGATCAAAGATGAAAAAGATTTTGTCCGTTTATTAGCTGTAGGTGGCATACCGAAAGTTTTCAGACAAGCCAAGAAAGCCGCGTTTGCAGCAGTCACGTGAAGCTAACTTTTAGCAAGTTCCTTTATAAGCGTCTGCTAAGTAAAAATACTACAAATGTAAATGTGTGTCGATGCTTACCATAACTGTTTTGTTGAAATGACCCCATACATTAATATCTCTTGATAAATAATCCATTGTTTTGCTTGCATCCGCTCCAAACCGCACAAACACTACCACAGGTACGAGACCTCTCCCAATGCTGCACGCGTGAAGATGAATAAATCACCTGAGCGCGCAGTGAAGTGTGTTTAAAATACATGAAAGCGTATAAAAGAATGAATTGCTACATTACTTATAAGTAGATTTGATATTATACATATTAGAGAATGTTCTGTCTTATATGGCACTTTTATTATATTAGGTTTTACCGCAGATATGTTGTTATAGACAAATTCCCTACATTAAATGTGTAACGTTATTTAATTCATATCAGATACTACCAGAAAACGAAGTCAATTTTAAGACCATTTTAATTATTGCTTATGTAACCATCTGTGAGTGAACACAAGCCGAGTCATTGCCAGAAGTGGCACAGATCTCTATAGCCAGAGTTGGGCCAGTTACAGTGAACAGGAATTGGCCCAGTGCTTTACAGCCGTAACAAATATACATGTGCCAGAGCGAGCTGCGGGCCACAATCGGCCTGGTTAACACACCCCGATGCCGATTCTGAGCCGCAAGCACCACGGGGCAGCCGATTACTACATGCTATCTGGGCTGGGTCTGGTCTTTGATACCAATATTTTATTTGAAAGCCAAAAAAATATATATAAACTACAACATATGCTCTCAATGAAAAATGTGGAACAGTTCATGTGTTCATGACCTCAAGGCAAGATTATTGTATTGTTCTACCAGAAATACTCGGAAAGCAAAGAAACATTTGAATATGATTTATTAAACAGTTTGTATGTAAATATCAAAGATAAATGATTAAGTTCTTTGGCGTGGGCCCCAACCATAGTACAATCTGGAAGGTAGCAGACGTTTGCAGATCCTGCCTTAAGATGAAGGCAGTGGTGGAGCCAACCCCCGATGTATGGACAGGGATCGACCTGGTGGTGGTGGGGAGGAGGAGGTGAATGCAGGCATAGGTATCTGCGAACATAATAGTGGGTGGGAACGGAACTTATATACTCAGATGACGTGTAATGATTGGCTAGATAATGAGTAATGACGTGCATTAGAGTCTTCAGGGTAGAACTTCCGCTAAAAGCTCCCATTTCTACCAGAAAGACTCATAATGCAAAGAAACATTTGAATGTGATTTATTAAACAGTTTGTATGTAAATATCAAAGATAAATGATTAAGTTCTTTGGCATAGGCCCCATCCATTGTACAATCCGGAGGGTAGAAGACGTTTGCAGATCCTGCCTTAAAGGGTTAGTTCACCCAAAAATGAAAATTTTACCTTTATGGACATGGACAGTATACTGCACATACATTTTCAATGGAGGGACTGAAAGCTCTCTGACTAAATCTAAAATATCTTAAACTGTGTTCCGAAGATGAACAGAGGTCTTACGGGTTTGAAATGACATGAGGGTGAGTCATTAATGACATAATTTTCATTTTTGGGTGAACTAACCCTAACCCTTTCGAGCGTGAGTTTAAAATATTCTAACTGTCCCCCCGGAGTGACGCTGCGTCCGAAATCGCATACTTCCCTACTATATAGTATGTGAAAAACAGTATGCGAGGCGAGTAGTAGGCCTATGTCCGAATTCATAGTATTCGAAAAACAGTAGACGAGAAGTACTGGGATGACCTACTGCTTCCGCCCGAATTCTGTAGTAGGCATACGATGGACGCTGCACTATCCCGTGATGCCACAGGAAAGAGGCGATATGCAGCTCTTTTCAAGTCCTTCAGTACCTCAGGGAAAAACGGTGTTTTTGTGGTTTTGTGGTTTGCGGCTGACTTATTGAAAGTTTAAACATTTTTTATTGACATTTATTTAAACATTATTATTGACAGTACATCAAGCTAACGAACAGGTCGAGATAACGTTACATCAGCTTGTTAACAATGTTTTATTTAACGGAGACGTTCGTTGTTAAGCAGTTTAATGAGACTAGAAAACTTAACGGACAGCAACATTCAGGAGGCAGTAGTTATAGGGCTCAGTTTGTAAAAAGTTTTTTTAAGAAATGTATATAGTATAGTATATAGTATAGAAATTTTTTTATGTATATAGTATTATCATTGTATTTATGTATATATTGTATATAATATTCAGGCTATGTTGTGTATTTCTCTCTCCCTCTCTCTACACATTATTTAAATATATGTATTCAAGTTTGTTTGATTCATGTCTTTTGTTTCTCGTGTATTTTTATTGTTATGAATGAATGCAACTACTTAATTTCGTTGCTCCAAATCAGCCTCTAGTGATGTTCACAAACATGTCTTTTTAGTCTGAGGTAAAATGTGTAAGCTAAATAGGTGATTATACTTTGACATATTTAGCAAGCTGTTGAAGAAAGCGTGATCTGCGAGCAGCTGACCAACGCCTCCTTTGAGCTGTTGATTGAATCGACGTTAAAACACTGATGAAAGCAGTAAGCATTAATAAAAACATGAAAGCGGAGTAATAGCGGGCCATTTAAATTTTCGCGCTGTTGTGAAGACGCATGAGACGTAACAACATTAACATGGCGGATGCAGTACGTCCGAATTCCATTCATACTACCCATATTCATACTATATAGAACGTACTTTTTTAACGGTCAGGAAGTACGTTCAAATTCAAATGTAGTAGGCTACCTACTCATGTAGTATGCGATTTCGGACGCAGCCTGTACACGGTGCGAATTCTGATGGTCGGAAGATCGTATGTTCACGCACACGTCACGAGTGAGTTTATCTGAAAATCGCACGGACGAGGTGATATACGGCACGATTTTTCGACCTGCCAATTTCCGAAGCGAGAGAGAGAGCATGCGAGCGGAGCGCGAGCTCAAATCAGAATACCCTTTGTGACATGCTGGATAGAAAATAGGCACATGTGAAATAAGTTTTTTTTTTTTTCTCATCGACTAGTTGTTCAAGCCATTAGTTGACTAATCACATTGATTAGTTGATTATTCACATTCAATTTCTTAAATACTGGAGAGAATAAACTATTTTAATTAGCATTTATATCACTCAAGCGCACGCATAAAGCTTGTTATAAAGAACCGGCAAAAGAAACGATTATGAATTTGACAAAAAAACAGCAAGTAGACATTTTAATTGTTTTTTAATAATCTAATGTTTTCTAAATCAGTGTCGGCTGCAAAGATGAAGTTGACATTGCTGACTCTCATCATCTCCGCAGTGGATGTGCAGAATGCACATTTCATTTGGATTAGGCCTACATAATCAGAGAGTAGCCTATTTCTTTTCGTTTTGAATTATTTTGTATTTGACATTTCAAGCTTTCTATAGAGATTTTTCTCGTGTCTGTGAGGCAAGCAGCAAGTGATCGCGCTCGCGCATCCATGAATATATTTGCTTCTTATTTATTAAATCCAGGCAAATGGTTGATGAAACATTGATTAAAATTAAGATACAATTTTTACAAAACGAAATTCACGTTAAAGAAAGGCTTTCTACTAAACAAAACTTAATGAAGTGATTAAAATCATGTCTGACCCACTCCATGTCTCCAGATGTAGGCTATTGCGCATGTATTGTTCACTTGTCTTAATCAAATAGATGAAATTAAAAAATAAATAACATTATAATAGGCATATTTAAACATAAATATGAAACTAAATATATTTTCTTTAATGGCTACCAACATGTAGGCTACAGTACAGTAGTACAGAGAAATTTCATGTCATGATCAAGAGCAGATCATGAGTCGAGTTGGATCAAGCATAATTTATTTTTTAACCTGATAACTGTAGCTCTAGGGCGATCCGCTGTAAAATATAATCTCAGACGACCCTGTCATGTACACACTGTTTGACACATCATACAGCACTCGCCCAAAGTTCAGCGAGTTTATCCTCCGCTCGGCTTAAGGCTTAAGGCACTCCGCTCGGCTCGTAATTCCTCGCACATGATACGAGCCGCGACCATGCGGGCATACACGATTTCCACACGATTGAAAAAAATCGCATGCGAATTCGTACGACAGCAAAAATCGCACCGTGTACGCCCGCCTTAAGCCGCCTTTCCACTGCACACGACATTCGCATCCGATTGTCGCATTTCGCCCCCTAGCGGCAGTCGCACGGAACTTAGAAATTGGTAGTGAAGCAACCGTTACCCTCGGCTTATTCCAACCCAGCGACCACCATGGTAAACTGAACGATTTTGAATGTAACGTTAATGCATGTATGAATATATCCATACAAAGCAAATGACCCTCAATACATTTGAAATAAAAACATACTAGTAGATTTTATAGAGCTTCAACGTAAAAATTTATTTAATAATCATAAAATATCTTTTTTTGTTTTACATAATTATTGATAACCACCATTTTAAAGAAGTACTGTTTATATAATAACGTTAAAGTGTTAAAATATTGGTAATTCTAACTTCGTGCTCATCGTTTTGACTAGAATACATCATATCCGGTCGGCCGGTCGCATACAGTCTAGCCGCAGAAGTTCAAATATTTCAACGCATCCGAAGCTCAAATCGGATCCGAAATTTCCGCATTCGCATATGATCGGAACTCCACGCAGCCCCCGTACTACTCTCCATTGGAAATGAATGATTTCCGGTCCAACGGCTGTCGTTTGTCATGTGCAGTGGAAAGGCGGCTTTAAGGCGACCGTTATTTTAGAACGTTTGCCCTTATTGTTTCCATGGCGACGCGTCTTGCCTGTCACGAGCGCTGAACGCAGTCACAATAACACTGTATGACAGATGGATCGCTATTTAGTTTTTCCTTTTTTATTTAAAATATTCGCAAAATTGCTTACCATGTCATCAACTATATGATATTCCGATTTTCAAATATGTGTAAGTGAGTGTGTTTTGTTGTTTTAAAAGCTTTATAAATTATCTTTATCTTGATCTATAATGCGAGATGGGCGCCGCCATCTTAGTTTGCGCTGCAGTTCACAGAGTTCTGTCAGTCGGATTTATAGCAGGTGAATTCATCAGTTTATCCTGAAACATATGCAAGTAAGTGGCTGGTGAACTGGAAGAATAATAGAGTAAACTTTATAGTTACTTAGGCCCATTATGTGTGTCTGATATGAATAGATGTCGGCAAATTATATTTGAATTCACTGTTATTGCTGCTTCCACTGATGTCTGACATCAGTGTGTATTTTATAAACTCTAAATGTATTGTTTTAATGGTGCTTATGCGTATTTAAATGTCTGAAACCTTAAAAGAAACATTATGTGGCTGAAAACATTGCATAGCTGTGATATATGACAAGAGCTGCGCGCGTCCATCTCGCAGCCAAAGCGCTAAAGCTCAGTTTGAATCTGGCAGTTATGTGACGCCGCTGAACGTTCTAAATCCCATATGTGGGACCGTTCGCCCAGGGGCACTGAAATAAAAATCCCATATGTGGGACCGTACCGCTCAAAGGGTTAAGATGAAGGCAGGGGCGGAGCCTAACCCAAAAGAACTGAGAATGGAAAGAAAATACGCACCAGTTGGAGGATTCTTTGAATGGCGTTCCTAAATATTACCAAAGAGAAAGAGATAATGAATACACAGACATTGTTAAATGTTGAATCATTAGCAGGAAGAATCATTATGCAATAGCTTATCGTTATGCCATAGCTCTAAGGATGTGAAGAATGCTGCGTAGGCCGTATCATTGCCACATTAGGCTGAGCATGAAAGCCAAGTAGGCTGATAGGCCAGCGTGTGAACATGCCATGTAGGTCATGTATGATGGCCATGATAGCCCATAGTGAGGAGAAGACAGAGTGGATGAATGAGATGCCCTGATAGGCCGAATAAAGCAAGCCATATAGATGTAAACAGTAGGAATAGAAACTGTCGCTGTTACTAGGAGTTTGTCTCAATAGTATACTTACCACAGAAGATTAAAGTATCGGAATGTATGATATGCTGTAACCTTACCTAGTGCTTGTTATAAACATAGCCTTGGTTTGATGCTGATCAGAAATAGACAAGTTAGTCTGAGAAACTAGAAGACAGCATATGTGGACCATGGTCTATAGAGTTAGCGGTTCGCTTGACCCTGAGTGAGTATAGGGAAATCATAACGAGTGATGTTTAATTGTATGTAAAAACACCACCACCAGTAGTTTGCGTTAGGAATGTACAAGTATTAAATTATGACAAATAAATTGCATACATAAATATTAATAAGCATTGTCTGATAAAGAGGCTACGTTAATCTGATTAACACAGAAAGACCACGAAGGTCTATACCTTGAAAAGTCAATATAGGCCAATTTGTGAAGACCCATGATAGGAGTTACGTAAAGCAGACTTATCTGGTGGCCATGACAGGTTTAATTATATGAAGAGCTAAGACAGGCCATTATGTGTAGAACCACGATATGCCATTTAATGTGAAAAAATGTAAGCCATTTAATGTGAAGGTAATAAGCCATTTGATGTGATGGCAATGATATGCCCGATGGCAACGATATCCCATGTGATGCTAAGAGTCATGACAGGCCATCTAATGTGATTGCAACGAGAGGCCATTTAATGCAAAGCAATGATAGGCGATTTGATGAGAAGTCAACAATATGCCATGTTACATGAAAACCACGATTAGGCTGTTATATGCAAAGGCCACGAAAGGCCCATTATGAATACCAATGAATGGTCACCATAAGCCAGTGATGTAAAGGGACGTATTTGTGAAGACCGAAGCTGAAGATAAAGTAGAAAATGATGACACCACCACAGCGAGCAATAATCAACGTACCTTGATTATTACTATGGGTGAATGATGAGCATTTGAGTTATTTTAGGTAAATAATGAAAAGGTATATATATTTTCTAAAGGAAAGGCTCATTCGATATACTTGGGCGTGACTCCCGCTCATGGCTAGATAGAACTAAGCAGACAGAACTTCATCTAACTGTCGGAACCTGCTGAGAGAACCCTCAAAACAAATTAACCCGATCAGCCTGACATAAGTACAAGAATACTTGAAATGCATGATGCAGATAAAGATTGAGAAACCTTGTCGTACAATGCCCTTGCAAAAGGGAAGCGCTTTACTTGATAATGCTCTACTAGCTAACCTTAGCTGGCTAAACCCTGCAAAAGCAGCGAACCTTTGCAAAAGTATAACACCACGAGCATCGTTGTTCAATGCCTTAGTAAAGAGATAAGAATTACTCTGAAGTGCCCTGCACAGGAGAAGGGGCACTATGAGCACAAGTGAAATGCTTATGACCAGGCAGGTGCAGAGCAGCCTACTGAGCACAGTAACTCTGATGTTCGATGTGTAGTAGGCAGCATAATATATCACTTTAGAATATTTATTGTGATGTGCGCATCCACAATAGTCACAGCGCAAGAATAGCAGAGTTTAAACCAAAGTTGAACGTGTTTAGGTCCTGTCAGTTTACACACTATTTTCTGTGCGCGCACGTGGATGCGCACGCACACGTGAATAACGAATTGCGTTCACTTCGCATCTATTTCTGCTTGGATGGACACATACATGCAGATTTAAGTCAAAATGTCTTTGTACACACGGTGCATATGGCTTAGGTAACGTGAAGAAGAAAACTGATGTGTATCATTATAGGGAATCCACCCGTTCGATCTTAAAGTTACAGCAGACTTGCTGCTGTCTGTGTCATGCATGTTAACGAACAACAAAGTACAAAGAAGAAATAACTTTTGCCGATTTAGAGGCAATATGTAAGATTAAAATACACAAACCATTTGCTCTGTTATATTTTTCATTGTACACTTTATGTAAATTGCGTACTTACATTATCCTAAATGTTACCAAGATTTGTAAATTCAGAGGAATTCACAAATTTAAAATTATGCCCGTCCATTGTTGCCCATCAATAACATAATATCTGTGTTTCTGCATTATCCCTGGATTCTTCTTGTACTGCATAGTAACCATGGAAACAGATATTGACAGCTGCATGATGTCTAGTGGCACACTGTTTCATTCAAACACTATGGAACATGGCAAGCAAACTTGGAATAATAGGAGAACTGTAGCGAGGATCAACATAAGCATGGCGTTTACGATATGCGACAGCTTTGCGACGAATTTCGACTTGACAGATCCCGCACTAGAACATTAATAGACAGGTGAGCAAAAGTACACAAGACTAATTAATGTTATGTAGCTCAACACGATGGAATGTTAGAATATCATATTGTTGATCTTGCTTACAGTCAACAGACTAATAGAATAGCAGTCTACAAATTTTTAACACTCAAATGCAGTTTAATATGATAGTGTAACGTTAGACCAAGTGAAACAGCGCTGCCTTACCTCAATTTTAATTAATAAAATAAACTTACCTGAATGAGTAGTATTTAAGCACTTGCAAGTACTTCGGTAGAATGAATGGACTCATTTCTATTTCTGGAAGTCCAGGCTGGGACTTGCGTGTAGCACTGAAATCAGTCTCTCATTGGCAATCTTTGTTTTGTGCTTTTCTAAAACAAATGTAAGCCTAAACACTGTCATGCAGATCATTAACAACATGCTATATGTAACAGTGTTAACAAGCACTAGCAGTTCCGTCTCAAACAAATGCATGTGACTGCACTGTACGGCTCTGCTAATGTATGTAAAAGAGCAACAGAGTAGGGGAGAGTGGGATAATGTGAGACATCGGGTAATGTGAGACACCTCCTGTATCTCGGCAACGGAACACATTTGTGGTTATGTGACAATTATGTTTTCAAGCCCCTCACATTTCCCCTTGGCCATGAAGGAGAGGACCTCATGGTGCTGTGCTAAGCATGTTTTTTTCACAAAAATATTTTTTTTTGCATGTAAAAGTAAATTTTCTTGCAGTCAACTTAATCAACTGTTGTGCCAAAGCAAAATGATTCAGGTAGAAAAACTTATATCATACATGTTGATGAACTATCAACATATAAAACCATGTGATGATGCTAGCTGAATATTAGCCTGAATTGCTAAGAGAGATCATTTTTTTCTAAAATGTAGTGGTGGGGTAAAGTAAGACAAATGCTTTGGGGTAAAGTGAGACATGAGGCACAAGTTAAGTTTAGTCTTAAAAATATTTTAATGTAATATTACATTACATATGTTTTATTTTTAATGTCATAAACATTGTAGAAAAGCCATCATGCCAAGGCAAAACACCAGGAAAGACAACCTGGGGCAAAAAAAACCCTCGAGGAGAATGATGTGGCACATGTTGTGGTAAAGAAGCTGCCTCAACCTAAAAGGCCTGGAGAGATGGAGAGAGCAACTCCTCATCTTTCCCTGTAAACTTCAGGGCTGGAATGTAGAGTAGGCCTAGTTGTAGAGTTGTATGACAGTAGGCTGATGTTCTAATACAGTCCTGTGTTCTGAGTCCCAGGCTGTTCTAGCTGGTTCTGATTGTGCTTTGCTCTGACCCCCAGACACTAGTTGGCTCTAAGGGTGCGTTCACACTTGTAGTTCGGTTTGTTTGGTTATATTTGGTCCGGACCAAAGAAGAAGAAAAAACATTAAGTCCTGGTCCAATTAGCATTCAGATTGGCAATTTTATCACCGAACCAAAAGATACCGAACCTTGAGGCACAGGGATACATTCACAATGTGATTGGTCAGATTTTATGACGTATTGCCTATTTTGAGACGGAACTTAACAAAAATCCCAAACAGTGCAGTGTGCTGAGGTAAATGCGCTCGTTGTGTGTGCATAGCAGCGCGTAGCCTGCGTGTGATGGTATTTTGGCCAGCTGGGAACTCGCGAAGAGCTTATAACGTGTAAAGTAGTCAAAACAGCGGCAGGAATCCATCCGTCACACACACAAAAGAGACGTGCGTCTGATACCTGTGATGGGCAAATGCGCAACTATGACAAGAAAAACCGACATGCGTGAGGATTCTGTCCTTTTTAGGGACTCTTTTTAGGGCAGCGTTCACATATGTTCAAATAAACCGCACTAACTGAGCAATCGGACCAGGGTTCGTTTTAATTGAACCAAACATGACAAGTGTGAACGCACCCTAAGACCCTCCTTTGTTCTGACCCCCAGACTGTGTTCTAATCTAACTGGTTCTATCTGTCATTTGAATGTTAATTAAAATATTTTGAATTATATTATGTTGTATTTGATTTTGTTCAGAGTTACTTTCAAGTGTTTAGAAAAAAAATGTGCTTAATTGACCAATCCCCATGGTTCTGTTACTAGTCCGACATTAGTTCTGGAATGTGTGGTTGTCAAGCTAGCTGTCAGGATTCAAACTGTTACAACATGTGTTGTTATGGTAGTTTCAGCCCCCCACATGTTCCAAATTCACCCAAAATAGTCTCAATCATTTGTGCTTCGTTTGTGCTGGTTTGTGCCATTAAAAGTTTTGTTTGTGCTACTTTCGATTTTAAAATATTAGACTTTGAATTATAGGCGATGACGTCAATCAGCCCCCCACATGCTCCAAATTCGCCCAAAATAGTCTCTTTTGTTTGTGCTCCGTTTGTGCTGGTGAAAGTTTAGTTTGTGTTGCTTCGGGTTTTTTTTTTTTTTTTAGATATGCCTGTTAAAATAATATTTATAAAATCTCAGGTCACTCAGCCCCCCACATATGCTTCAAATTCACCCTAGATAGACTCGTTTGTTTGTGCTTCGTTTGTGCTGGTGAAATTTCCGTTTGTGCTGCTTCGGTTTTTAAAATATTAAAAGAATTGGCAATTCATTCTGAGGTCTCTCAGCCCCCCACATGCTCCAAATTCACCACAAACAGTCGCAATCGTTTGTGCCGATAAAAGTTTCATTTGTGCTGTCTCGCTTTATAAATATTACACATTGATTGCATTGAAATGAATGACACTGAACGGCTGCAAATGCAAATCGCCTAAGAGCATATTATAGTGACTATTAGGCTATATACCATAGACATTTAACAGAAATAGTAGGAGCAATGTGATTTCAAATTAAGTCTGTTTGCTTTCCTCCTTTTCAGTGACAAGCGCATGTCAGAAACTGAAAGTTGTTGCATCAAAAAAGCTGCATCAGTCCGTGTAATTCCTTGAATTAATTAGCCTACGTCAAGAAAAAACGACTTATTTAATTGTCTAACTAAACCAAATTGAAAAAAACAAATATAGGCATTCGTTTAATTTGATTTTACGGCACAAACCAGCACAACGGAACACAAACGATTGAGACTATTTTGCAGACGTTTTGCGTTGGGTGGGGGGCCAACTTCACGCAGGTAAAGAAAATCACTTTCTGCTCTTGACTGAATACGTTTTTAAGTTTAATGGTAAGAATAAATCTGTATTTAACATTTACAATAAAAATACAGAAATTAAGGTAACCAACGTGAATGTGTTATTTTACATTTGATTAATTTCTGTATTTCTTATCTAAATAAAAACCTTTTAACCTGAAAAACTTCATAGCTCTCTATTCTATTGCATTTATTTGCTGTTTGGAATTTTTTTTATTCTTATTTTATTACTTTTTTTTTATGAAAATAAAACTTTGCATTGAAGAAAGGTAGATTTCTGTTTGTATATGCTGTCAATTATAGTTCTTAGAAAGAAAATCAGAATCGGCAAAAATAGGTATCGGCAGATCACACTATCCAAAAATCGGAAATCGGAATCGGCCAAGAAAATTGCAATCAGCGCATCTCTAGATCAAACAAAATCCACAGCAGAACTGAGACTGATATCGATGTTTTGTGAACAAATCTGTGGAGCTGTGAAAAAAAAAAAACATAAGAGTCAATGATTCAATTACCCTTTCAAAAATACATCCACTTGCTTCGCTACTGAATGAATGAATGACTCGATGACTCACTCATTAAGACAGTGACTTACCGCCACCTACTGGTGGTTTTAGTTCAATATTTAAAAGTATCACAAGTTTTAACATCATTGCTTATTTCTCTTTTGGACATTTTTAATTTAAAACATTTATTTATTTTATAAAGGTATTTATAGAGGTAAAAAAAAGCACTTTAATGCACAATCAGTTTAAAGCGGAACACAGTAAGATTTGCGAAGCTCCCCCTACAGTTTCCTTCAGTGAATCACACTGTCATAAATACTCCAAGCGCAGCTCTGGACTACAATGACTGCAACGCTCACCAGCGCAGTAGTTTTGCAAATACAGCACAAGAAAGAGGAGGTGGGTAATTTGCAAATACAGTACACTCGATGGAGATGGGTAATTTTCGAAATTGTCTTATAAAGTCATAATATATACATTGTTTTTGAATTACCGTAAAGCATTTTGTCACTCTCGCATGAATGTGAACATGAGGTGAGATTGTGTCGGGTCGATGCAGCTCAACTTGCAAGTGCTGTATTCTGGCGTAGACATGCCAGATGGGGTTAGTGCTCGCCTCAAACACACCACTACAAGTCAATTAACCATTGTAAGGACTTAGAAAACTTTTTATAAAGGTAAAAAAGTTACTTAGTTCTGCTTTAAAGGGGAAAATATTGTCCCTTAATGGAAAAGGTGTGACTGCAGCAGTCTAAGAGGAAGAGAGGGGGTATGCAGAAGAATGTTAAATGCCTCAGGGGGTACGCGACTGTAAAATGTTTGGGAACCACAGTTGTAGAGAATTTAAAAACAAGTAATAATGCAAAAAAATAAAAATGCAAAATTATTATTTTAGAATCTAAGATATGCTGTCTCTCGCATCACATAAATTATCAATAATTATGTACGTAGTCTTGAAGCGGATTCTTTTTTTCTGTCTCTGACTTGACTGTCTCATTTGGACTCGGACTTGACTTGGACTCTAACCTTTTGGACTTGACTTGGACTTGAACCTCTTCGGACTCGGTCTTGACTTGGACTCGAACCTTTTGGACTTGGACTTGACTTGGACTCGACAAAGGTGGACTTGACTACAGCCCTAATCAAACGATGAAAATACTTAACACTGAGATGAAGTGGTTGTTGTAGTGATGACAAGAGAATATTGATGATTGCTTTGATGATAGGCCCTTTGATGATATTGCTGAAACGAAATTCGAAAATAGAAATCATGAGTGGACCTGCACACTTCTAAAATTTGAAATGGTCAATACGATCTCTCTCATTTCGTGACCGCTTCAATGATTCAAAATGATAGGCTAACATGAACTTAAATGACACTGTAGCATTTTATCCCATCTAACATGACCATTTTCACATTGTAGTACATCGGACTACCACTAACATTTTCTGTGTGAATATTTAGATAATCACAATTATAGGCCTGTACATGCATCGTGAGGAATGTCAGCGTCATCAACTGCGAATCGAATGCAGGCATAGGTATCTGCGAAAATAATAGTGGGTGGGAATGGAACTTATATACTCAGGTGACATGTAAATGATTGGCTAGATAATGAGTAATGACGTGCATTAGAGTCTTCTGGGTAGAACTTCCGCTAAAAGCTCCCATTTCTACTGGGTGTTTGCTAAATGAACATGCTAAATAAACAAACTACAGCTGGTCCAAAATGCAGCAGTTAGAGTTCTTTCTAAAACCAGGAAGTATGACACAGACACACTCTGTCAGTTTAAATCTAGACTAAAATGCTTCTCTTTAATCTGGCATATACATAACACATTATCAATTTACATTTTCACATCCATTAAAGCAGTGGTTCTCAACCTTTTTTCCCAGTGGGCCACACAATGGTCTAAGTGCAAGTCTCATGGGCCGCATATAATTTACATATGATGTCACCAATGCAAACCAATCAGATTTAATGTTATGGTATTATTATACTATTATTATACCTAGATGTTGCACACAATAAATAACAAATAAAAACAAACTTACTGACATTAGCTTTACAATAATAATCAGATAGTAATGCTCAATGAACATACACAAATTGTATACAATCACTTTAAGTTGCTATTTAATTCTGCATGACTCTCTTCAACAGCATCGCAATAGTGACCAAACAATCCCACAAACGCATTAATAAGCAAATGTTACTCAGCTCTTTTTTTACAAACAACTTTGAGCACATTGTAATTACAATCTCTGACAATATCAAGCATTCTGTCACATCCCAATCCCTCGCACAGCATCGGATCCGCAAGTGCGCACAGAGTTGGGCTCATTCCAGCCAAGGGTGCACTGTTGTAGTTATTTTTATTGATTTAAAATACAAGTACATCAAATAAACACATCAAATTCACAGTTCAGTCTTTTGAAATTGTAGGTTTTGCATATGTCAAGTTAGTATTTTACTACAGAGCAAACAGGAAGGCTGCCCATCTCGCTCATTGACAGCAAATTGATTCTTCCATTCTTCTTACTTTCGATGCTGATGCTGCGACTCTTCTTGTTTGCATGTTTATTGTATGTTCCTCTTTCATTTCTCCTCTAATAAAAAATTTGACCATTTTGATCCCTAAATTTACAAAAATAATGGCTACTGTTGGAATTATGCCAAAGCGCACGCTTGTAAGTGTATGTTAACTGAGTGATGGCATCATTAGCTACATAGCCTAAATGATATGTCTGAAAATAATAAATGCTCACCAAAATGATTTTATATGACAAATAAAGCATTATAGCTCGTTTATTTTTGTTTAATTCACTTTAGCTTAAATTTAAAAACAAAAATAAATTGTAAAGCTATAGCTTAAGGATCTGGGCCGTAACCAGATCAGATGGAGGACCTGCACCTAGACATGACCACAATGTGTCAGCAGATATTTTGTCAACTAGACCATCCCCTGTGAAGGCCTCATCAACACGACAGCCGGTGGTGCAGATCCCCAACAAACTGTTTCCATACCAGCATTATGAATCTGATCTTTAACTAGATGGAACTGGATTAAATATTTTCACTGTTGCGATCCCAATCTGACTTATGACCTGTAATGCTGCCTGAATCATAATCATGCACTGTTCGTTGTTGGCCAGAGGAAAACTGGCCCCCTGACTGAGCCTGGTTTCTCCCAAGGTTTTCTTCTCCATTTTGTCACCTGTTGGTTGTGGTTCCTTGCCACTGTCACCTTAGGCTTGCTTAGTTGAGGACATTTGATATTCAATCTGCTTGCATTTACACCATTGCATGTGAACTGAACTGAACTGGATAATGACATCACTGTTTTCTCCAGATCTGCTGTATAGATAAATTACCTAAATTAATACCTAATAGGGGTGTGACGAGACGGGTATCTCACGAGATGAGACGAGACTCGAGATTGAGTTCACGAGACGAGACGAGACAAGATTTTTACACACTATTTTTAAGAAATCCTCAATGGCGAAATACATGACTAGAAAAAATATTCTGCAGGTGTATTTGAAATGTTTTAACTAATCATCTTATAATGAATGTCATTTAGTTCTACTTTCTGAGTATGAATTATCATATGCAGTAAAAGACAACAATACTCAAGCACTGTAAAAGGTTTTGCCACTAACTCAACTGACTGACTTCTCTTCTGTATGATTTCAGTCTCTTCAGACCTTATTGTACATGATTTATGAGCTTCTACAACTTTTGACCTCCTAACTGAACTCCTTTCCACAAACTGATCATAGAAATAAAAACAGTATAAATAAAAATGGTAACACTTTATAATAAGGTCTCATTTATTAACATTAACATATTAACCAACATCAACTAACAATGAGCAATATATTTGCTACAGTATTTATTAATCTTTGTTTATGTTAG
The DNA here is from genome assembly GCF_024489055.1 of Chanodichthys erythropterus. Lineage (NCBI taxonomy): Eukaryota > Metazoa > Chordata > Actinopteri > Cypriniformes > Xenocyprididae > Chanodichthys > Chanodichthys erythropterus. Next base: position 43,463,508 of record NC_090228.1, on the reverse strand, counting down.
TTAATAAAAATAGTAATTCATTGTTAGTTCATGATAGTTCACAGTGCATTAACTAAAGTTAACAAATGAAACCTTATTGTTTGTGCTTAATAAGATTAAGAGAAAACTGTTATTCATTTTTATGGTAACACTTTACAAGTTGAAACCATAATCGCACCCTCTCAATATTCAAAGTGCAAATAAGACCAACATTTTCTTTGATACAGAGCTAAGAGATGGTTACAACTACACTGCCCAGCCTAAAATAGCTTTCATATTGAGAGATATTTGCATTCATCAGGGAGCCGCTTTCAAAATGCGGGGTATTGAAATCGCGTTTGAATGCGTGCGCGCGCGTTTACTTTAACTTTCAGCGATCGCACGTACTCTTTAAATATGGAGCGGCGGCGAGCGTTATCCAACTTAATTAAATGTTTTTTATTTAAACACAAAGCAAAAGGACAGTGGAGGCGTAATGTAAACGTAGCGGTGGCATATTCTTTCCTAATCATCCTAACACTCTGTCATGGCAACATCACGAGACTACTTTTCGCCTCGACGAGAAATCTCGTCACACTTTAGTCTCGCGAGATCTCGTGACACGAGATCTCGTCACACCCCTAATACCTAATGATTTTTACAATGGAATGAATCAATACTGAATTTACTTAAGCTAGACAATGACACAATTTACTTCTAGCGCTGCTGTGCAACCAAAATGTTTTGCCAGTTATCGTTGTAAAGCTGCTTTGACACAATCTGCATTGTAAAAAGCGCTATATAAATAAAGGTGACTTGACTTGACTTGCCTCTGCACCATGAAAGGACCTACATAGTGGGGACTCAGCTTATGGAAAGGCAGACGAAGACGGATGTCATGGGTAGATAGCCAAACCTTTTTTCCGGGCAGGTAATGAGGTGTAGATGATCTGTGGGTGTCTCTTGTGTTTTCGTACTGGCAGATGCACATGCTCTGCGAACACGTGTTTAACAGCTGGAACCTCCGATGGCTTGCCGTACCAGGGGAACAAGGGAGATTGGTACCTAAGGATACACTAGAATGGAGTAAGCCCAGTGGTAGACTGATGAAGGGAGTTCTGGGTGTACTTCATCCAGGGGAGGAAACAGCTCTAGCTGTTCTGGTTCTGGTGGCAGTAGGACCACAGGTACCTCCCAATCTCCTGGATCTTCCGCTCAGTCTGGCTGTTGGTTCGAGGGTGGTACCCAGAGGATAGGCTCACAGAAACTCTCAGGAGCTTGAAGAAAGCTTGCCAGACACGTAAGACGAACTGAGGACCACGATCTGATATGATGTCTTCAGGCAGGCCGAAGTGACGAAACACATGTTGAAAGAAGACCTCTGCACCTTCAAATGCCATGGGTAGGCCCTTGAAGGGAATTGGTTTACAGGCATTGAAGAAGTGGTAGACGATGACAAATTCACAGCTTTGGGTATCTGAAGGAGGTAGATCGGTCGTGAAGTTGAGGAATGGGTAGAGGTATCAGCTTCACCTCTGGGAGTTTACATGGGGTGTTGGTGACGGCACAGACTGAGCATCCCTTGACGTATATGGAAATATCCTGGGTCATTGTGGGCCACCCGTAGTGTTGACAGGTAGTTAGCAAGCCCCCTTGCTCCTATGTGTGTCCAGAGCCCGGAGAGGTATGAGCTGAGTCCATGAGGGACAGGCGGCAAGTGGAAGGTATGTAAATATGTCCCTCAGGACCTCCCGGCGGAACAAGCTCAGAACGTGTAGCTTGGAGGATTTGATCATCGATGGATCACAGGATGGGACTGACTATCATGGCTGGAGGGAGGACAGGCCCAGGGGAACTGGAGTCTGGATCAGCATGCAGTCAAGAGAGGGCATCTACCTTACAGTTCTTGTGGCCAGATCTGTAAGTGATGACAAAGTCAAATCCTGTGAAAAACAGAGCCCATCTGGCTTGACAGGGGTTAGGATGTTTAGCCTCTCGCAGGTATTCAAGATTTGTATCATCAGTGATGACCTAAAAGTGATGGTTAGCTCCCTCCAGCCAATGTCCTCCTCGAGGGCGAGCTCGATAACAAGGAGCTCACGACGGCCGACGTCATAGTTCTGTTATCCACTCCCACGACAAAAGGGAGATCAGGATTAGGATGGACCAGGATCGGAGCAGACTGAAAGGCTTCTTTAGGTCTATGGAAGGCATGGATGGCAGATGGGTTCCAGGACAGAGACTTGGGCCAGTTCTAGAAGAGTGAAATGAGAAGAGAGCTGAGAAGACTGTAGTTGTGAATGAAGTGTTGGCAGAAATTGGCAAACCCAAGGAATCACTACAGTTCCTTAATGGTGATGGGTTGGTGCCAGTTCTGAATAGTTTCCAGGTTCCTCTGGTCTATCTGGATGGCAAGTTGGTCGATGACATAACCCAGGAAATTAACTTGCACTTTTCCAGCTTGAGGTAAATGAGGTGTTCTCTCAGATTCTTGAGGACCTGTGTCATGTGTTGACGATGTTCGGCCAGGTTTCTGGAGTAAATTAGGATATTGTCAATGTAGAGAATGACAAATTGCTGGAGGAACTCCTGGAACAACTCATTCATGTAGCCCTGTAAGATGGAGGGTGAATTGGCCAGGCCATAGGGCATAACCTAATATTCATAGTGACCTGATAGTGTCACGAAGGCAGTCTTCCATTCATCTCCCTTGCGAATGCTAATGAGATTGTAAGTGCTATGCAGGTCCAGCTTGGAGAAGATACAAGCCCCATACAGCTGTTCCTATGCTGCTGGGACCAGAGGTAGAAGATAACTGTACTTCAACGTTTGGGAGTTGAGAGCGCAGTAATCAATACACGGCCACAAGCCTCCGTCCTTTTTGGTGACAAAGAAGAAGCTGGAAGCGGCAGGGGATGTGGAAGGTGAAGGGATGTGAATGAATTGTTGGTGTAAAACCTCCTGGATGTACTCCTCCATGGACAACAGGTAAACTATGCCTTTGGGCAGAGTAGCCCCAGGTAGCAGGTCAATTGCACAGTCCCATGGCCGATGAGGTGAGCTGAATGGTACTCACCAATGGGCTTGGTGGTTGGATGGGACAATTGGTGACCTTTTCCCCTACAATAAAGACATAGCTGGTGTAAAATTCTCCTTTGACGCTCCGCATGAGTCAGGTGGTAAGAGTCAACTTGCATCGGTTCAGGTGCTGGAAGGGCGACAGATGGTAAATAAATTCTTCAATCCAATGACGTTGTCATAGATAACCATGAGTTGACGCACTTAGTTGTTCAAACTCTGATGAAAGGCAGTTTTGTTCCAGCCACTTGATGCTGCTACAGTGCGGAATTGAAGAGCATATGTGCTGACTGAAATTTCTCCTTGACGCAGGTTGAACAGCTGATTGTGCAAGGATATAACTGGATGCTGTAGTAGAGGATGGTCGAGAAAAAGGTATAGGCACCGGCTTTTTCAATAAAGCGTGAAGAGACTTAATCGCTTTATATGATGATTGAATTAAGTCTTTTATTCACATCTAAACACTGAACAAACAGAAGATCAACCATACTTGCTTGATGAATGAGAACAAACCTCACTGGTTCTTGTGGAAGCTCTGTTTACCATATCCGGTGTGTGTTGATTAATGCTTATACTTGGGTTGATAGTGACCATATTTACTCACCCTAAAGCCACATTGATTGCCCTCTGTGAATTTTTAATCAACAACGAAACATTTTTTTTTTATTCTCAACAGAACAAAACTTATAAGCCATACTGACAGTAAATGTTAATGAAAAAGTTCACCAAACCTATAAAATCATTGAGGACATAGCTCCATAAGTTAACTTGCTAATTTCATATTGAGTGGCTGAAACATTTACATTTTTGAATTGTGAATTTAATATAAACATAAATTGTCAAAACTCTCTATTATATTTCATCGTCTTCAAGTTTAACACTTAAAACCCACCCTCTAAAAAGCTTTTATCTTGATAAAGGGGCAAAACTTGTAGCCTGCTTCGATCCTGCTCTGTGTTCTATTTGAAAATTCTTTAACAGCTGCAGGATTTCGACCAATCAGAATCTTGTTGCTATGCCTAATAGTTAACACAGCAACCAATCATGCAATCAATCAGTAATTTTGCCTATCACTTGTACCCTTGATGTGAGAACATTTATGTACCTTCATTTCAACTGTAACTTGGAAGTTACCATCCAGTATCATCAGAAGTCTTTCCTGTAAAGGTACAGTTATTAAAAAGGTACAAAACTGTTCTTTAAGAAATTATTTGTACCATCGTGTAGCTTTTTTTTCTGAGAGTGTAGGAAATATACAGAAATTAAATAAAGTTATCAAAAATTTTACAGTCTTCACTGCATAAATTAAATATAGTTTAATCCTTATTAAAGCTACAATTTTCTCTGTTACCATTGTTCTTTGATTATAATTAATGACAAACATCACAGCAACTGGTTTATTAGGCTGCTGTAACTTTAGGTCCTGCCACTGCCGAAAATGACATGGATCTGATGCGCATCTCATTTTCTCACAACTCTTTAAGTTGATTTAAGGCATTATTTAACTCATGACTGCTCGTTTGAGGATATTTGACAAAACTGGCATTTTGGCATAATTCTGTGTGTTACCGTTTGTTCAAGTGTGAAATAAACCTCAATAGTGGCATGCGTGTATCTGTACACGAGTCATGTGCGTGTTACACAGACACAGCATTCACAGACAGAGCATTCTCGTTTGTCTTGTGGCGCATGAATGTTTTAAAAGCATTTGCGTGAATTAGAGCTTGATCATATAATATAGCGCTAGCCAAATTATGACAGAAAAAACAGATGCTGCGTTAATAGTGTTAAATATTTTTAATGTGTTAAACTGAAAAAATAAGCGCATGCATTAAGTAATTTTGACAGCAATTAATATATAAATATTATATACACCAATCAGGTATAACATTATGATCACCTTCCTAATATTGTGTTGGTCAACCTTTTGCTGCCAAAACAGCCCTGACCCATCAAGGCATGGACTCCTCTAGACCCCTGAAGGTGTGCTGTGGTATCTGGCACCAAGATTTTAGCAGCAGATCCTTTAAGTCCTGTAAGTTGCGAGGTAGGGCCTCCATGGATCGGACTTGTTTGTTCAGCACATCCCACGGATACTCGATTGAATTGAGATCTGGGTAATTTGGAGTCCAAGTCAACACCTCAAACTCGTTGTGCTCCTCAAACCATTCCTAACCATTTTTGCTTTGTGGCAGGGTGCATTATCATCCTGCTGATAGAGGCCACAGCCACTAGGGAATACCGTTTCCATGAAGGGGTGTACATGATCTGCAACTAGAGCTGTCACGATATTACATTTTCTTTATTTTGCAAAAAGCACAACATTTTGTTTTTACTCTGAGTGTACACAAATAAAAGAAGACATTTCACAGATTAGAATGGTATATAACTAATTGATATGTCCAAAATTGATAGAGTATTTTTAGTCTCTATCACTCTGGTAAGAAAAAACCGAAGTGGTATCGCTGACGATACTGGCGACTCCAGAGTGTTAAGTAAGTTAGGCCTAAGATGTTTTTACACTATGTATTGTAGTCGTTTATTATAATTTTTAAATATAGAAGATATGATACATATATTATGAAATGTAGAGTATATGTTAGCCACCATAGACATTTAGACTGAGGGACTCCCCAAAATCTCCCCAAAATTTAGAAATGGCCAAATTGTTCCTCAATATTTGATATTCTTGATGGTGCTCTGCTGCACTTCTTTACGCGCAGCTCTGTTTGTTATTTGGAGGACAAAAAGTTTTAAAAGTTTTTTAGGTTGCTCTAGGGCTGCACAATTATGACAAAAATCATAATTGTCGATTATTCCCTTTAAATTGTAATTGCGATTATTAATCACGATTATCACAATTTACATTAAATGATGTTTTGAATAGCTTTATACCATTGTTTGAAGCAATAATATTTTTTTACTTGGTCTGCTTGATTTCAAATGGTAAATTGAAGTTTTAAAAAACAAGTAAACAGTAATAAAATAAGAAAAAAATTAACAAATTACTAACAATAGCACAAATAAATACAAAAGAATAAAGATAGAAATTAAATAGACAGCTTTCTTTTTTCAGGTAGGTCTAACAGTAGTGATCAGGTAAGAAACTGAATAAAGAGACAAAGTAATTAAATGTAAAATAACATTGGATAATCTTCATTGTAAAAATTAATCAATTAAAGTTACAGAAGTTAATCAGTCAAGAGCAGTAAGTGATTTTTTCTTTGTCTTTTGTTGTTTGATGAACATTAACAACATAGAGCGCAACATGTTTATTCGGCTTTTGTCCCTTTAAGATTTGACAGACACATTCTTTATTATGTTTCTGCTCTTCGTGTGAGCGCGAAATCTGCGGGAATTAATATAATTATGCGCAATCCCGCGCCGAAATTCAGACCCGGTCACACCAACACTTGAGGAGAGCAAGAACGCGCAGCTGGTGTTTCGTGTGCGTTCGACATATCAGTGTACACCTACGTCACTGGTAGCTCCTTTTACACTCTGAAGTAGTTGTGATTCGCCTCTCACAACGTGACATGCTCATAACACACCTCTTAAACATGCAGAATAATCTAGTGGATATTTTTCTCTGTAATCGCGCCTTTGAACGATTACGAAATCGTGGCATCCGTAATCGTAATCGCGATTATAAATTCGATTAATTGTGCAGCCCTAGGTTGCTCTGTCTCAATAGTCTAACAGTGCTCGTCAATGTCAAAATGAGTGAGATGGCCAATCAAATCAAAGAAGGCGGGTCTTACAGAAGACGAGTATGAATTCCAGCACAACGCTTTAGTTTTATCTCTGAAATAGTGTGTGGAAAGTAGCAGCTGAACATCAATATTTAACTGTTTTATGAGAGTAATGCTGAACGGCCGACAGTAATTCCAGGGATGCAAGCAGCTCAACTTTTTAAAAAATGTCACTGTTTTGAATGCAAAATATGATATAATTTACAATTGATTCATGTAACTCATAACTGAATGTGACGAGATGAGAAACGTTTTGCGTTTGCGACAGATCAGATATTACCCTGACAGCAACAGCAACCCAGATCTGGCCCACATCTGGTCCGCGTGTAATCCACATATACCAGAGGTGGGCCGGATCTGGCCCACACTATGTTGCTGTCTGGGTAGTAAGAGTGAACGTGCATATTTTAAAACAAAACCATATTTGCAAATAGTTTAAATCAGGGATGGGCAACTCCGGTCCTGGAGGGCCAGTGTCCTGCAGAGTTTATCTCCATCCCTGATAAAAACTCACTTGCCTATAGCTTTCTACTAATCCTGAAGACCTTGATTAGCTGGTTCAGGTGTGTTTGATTAGGGTTGGAGCTAAACTCTGCTGGGCAGTGGCCCTCCAGGACTGAAGTTGCCCATCCCTGGTTTAAATTGATTAGGCCTACTTCACAACTGCAGTAGAAATTATTTTATAATTTTTACTTTTATTTATTCCCTTAATCCTTTTAATACATAATAAGTATTTAATTCCTTTAAAACAACAAGCTCTTACTATCATCACCAGAACAAAAACAACAGTCACACCAAACCCAACCTCAGCTGGTAATGCAGTCTTATGTTTCCTTTGTTTGATTGTGTTTTGGCTGAATGTTTCTGTATCTGTAGAACTGAACAGGTGTGTGAGTGTGTTTGTGTCTCTAGATAAAGATGAGTGTAACCCATGTTAAATGTGGTACTAAATGAAAAAATAATAAAATTATTGTATATTCTAATAGTTATACTTTTAATTAAAAAAGTTGTGAATTAATTATGTATAAATAAAAATAGATAGTATTAAAATTGAGTGCAGATCATGTGATGTATTGCGCATGCGCTAGTTGTGTATGACGTATTGATGATGACTCACGGAAGTGCAAGAGACGCGCTGAACACGAGATACAGAATAGATTGAAAAGGTTTATATCATAATAATTCATTTGATATAGTTATAAATAACATTATAATACGTAATGATTAATGAATATAAATCGTTTTAGACTGATGAGTGCCAATTTTAATGTGGATGTTAACCGATTGAAGCTCCTCTGAATCTGATGCGGGTGTTTAGAAAAACTGTGAAACTGTAGATTTGGTGAGTGTAAATGCATTTTATTTTCATTGAAAGATGCATTTTGTTACCATGCATTTCATTATGCATGTTATAAAGATCGTTTGTATATTTTTGATTGTAAATAGGATTTATTTTGGGTATTTATTTATGTTGAGTGATATATTTCTGCTTAGCAATTAATGAATATTAATTTTCATATTCTGAAATGTGTCTGTAAGTTAACACGTTTAATATAAAAGGAATACGGGTGTTTAAACACTCAGTTTAAAAAGAAAAAATGTTATAGAGTTGGTTTGAATGTTTTGGTAAAACAGGTCAGGTTTATTGTTTGAGTTGAAAACCTCTCTCATGGATTTGAGATGGCGGGCCACCAAAAACTTGAATGCTGATTCCTGAACCTGAAAAAAAAAAGAAGGATACTTTATTCTGCATCACAAGGATTTCTTCAAATCTTCAATTTTCTTCACTCAGGACAACATTTTCTTTTTTTCTGTTCAGCCACTTCTTCACTACTTCAACTGGTAGAATTGAACTCACACACCTACTGGACATCTTGCTGGACTTTTCTTCACAATATTTAAAAAAAAAAAAAAAAAAAAAAATTCAGAAAAAAAAGGTTCTATCAAGATTGTGATTGAATGTTATTGAATGTGAGTCAGATATAAATTTCATTTTATTTTTATTTGAACATTTCATTTGTGTGTTGCAATTTGGTTAAATTGTGGTTATACTGTATAGTGTTTAAGGGTTTATTTGGTTTGTATAAAATCGAATAGAAAGAAATAACACTTAAAAGCAAAATAGAATAATAGAACCCTAAACTCAAAATTTAAAGATAAATATACAGCTAAATAAAATCTGCATACAGAGGTAGTGTAGATAACTTGAATTAAACTGACTCAAGAAAAAAAAGAGAGAAACCAAATCATAAACGAATAAGAGAAGAAAACCAGTCAACACAAGGAACTTACATTTTGTTAATCATTTTATTTTTATTGTTGTTTCCAATTTTGTTTCATGCCATTCAATTCAAGTGACTGTTGAATTAATATATTTTTGATTATTTTTCCTCACGTGACTCTGTGATTTATTTACTACCAGCATTGTTCTCCACTTACCTAGAAACTGGTCCATTGCTCCAGCTAATGTTGAGGGCACTTGTTACATGAGCAGAGGTGGAAAGAGTACTAATATCTACATGAGCCCTTTTTATTGTGTTTGTTGAAATGTTGGTATTCATCAGTCATTATTATTATTATTGATTTTTTTTCAGTTGTTACTAATATCAGCAGCACCGAATCAACAGTCACACCAAACCCAACCTCAGCTGGTAATGTAGTCTTATGTTTCCTTTGTTTGATTGTGTTTTGGCTGAATGTTTCTTTATCTGTAGAATTGAACGGGTGTGTGAGTGTGTTTGTGTCTCTAGATAAAGATGAGCAGAGGTGGAAAAAGTAATCTACATGAGCCCTTTTTATTGTGTTTTGATTTGTTGGTATTCATCAGTCATTATTTTTATTATTTTATTTTTTATTTTTTTTCAGTTGTTACTAATATCAGCAGCACCGAATCAACAGTCACACCAGAGCTGACCTCAGTTGGTAATGTAGTCTTATGTGTTCTTTGTTGGACTGTGTTTTGGCTGAATGTTTGTGTTGTGTGACTGTGTTTTGTGTTTCTAGATAAAAATGAAGGATTAAAGAGTGTGTGAAATGTGCTTTTTCATGAATGTCTTTGCACAAGCTGTTATTAAGACTATGGCTATTAAGTGAAATCGTGTTTGCACAATTTCTATATGGTTTCACGGGCAATACATAATGAATATGATGGCATGATCGTTCACAAATTCTGAACAGACCACGAGGAATTTGAGTCATACACTGTAAAAATTGTGTTCTTGGGGCACAGTTTAACATGCACGATTTATCGTAGGCCTAATGCTTTTTTCCTCAGTTGGTCAGAACAAAAGTGGCAGACATGTTACTTACTTGTTCAGATGATATTTTCCAGTGAAAATTTTTATTGGTCATACTTTCAAGATGTAGAATCTGTGATTCTGAAGTACAGTATCCACCGGTGCGGTGACTGACAGCAAACATTAGATTCATCCGCGCTGACGAGCTGTGCCGAGGCACAATGCACGTACAGATAACTGTTCCGCATATTACTGCAATCGCAGGTTTCAAACAAGAGATGGACACAAAGAGGAAAAATCGCAGACTGCAGCTTTAAGTAAACAGCTCAAAGATTATTTTAATAGAATTTAACTTAAAATATTTTATTCTACACAAATTCAGTAATTACAGTTTAATTGAAATATTGAAAAAAGCTAGCACCTACTCTTTATGGTTAAGTGTTAATTTAGAAACGGCACACCAGTATGCGGTAATTTAACCATCAAAAAGACTAATTACTTGCATGAAATATTAATCAACATGCAGTATATATCCTTGAAGTTTTGCAACCCATTCTTGACCTAACCACAGGCACTACTCTTTACGATAGTAACCCTACAAAACTTCAGTAACAGCAACGATGTGACATGGATGACGTCACTTTATATCGCTCAGTAAACTTAAATATAATAATTCAAGTATAAGGTTTTACTCAAAAATGTTGAGCTACACTAAACTTTACATTCAGAAAATATAATTGTTTTAAGTTGCATCAATGATTTAACTGACTTTAACTGCAGTGTACTCAATCTTTATATATAAGTTAGTAGTGCTGTTCAGGTTTACAGTGATATTAACACATTACCTTTAGGTTTTAGTTTCATGTTGTTGTTTTTTTTTTCACATTAAATTTCACAAACAATTTTTGTTCATCCTAAAATGTACTGTTCTATTTAATTATTTTATTATCTACTATTTTATTATAGTCTTTATGCTTATTTCTGTCATTACAGGTATAAATATAACACTGCTGGAAGGATGCAATGTGAGTTTCTGAAATTGAGGTTTTAGAGTTGGACTGAATAATAGTTTGAAAATATAAAATATGAGAAAATAAGATGTGCATTGTGGATATTTGAAATATTAAAGGATTAGTTCACTTTCAAATAAAATTTTCTTGATAATTTACTCACCCCCATGTCATCCAAGGGATTCATGTCTTTCTTTCTTCAGTCGAAAAGAAATGAAGGTTTTTGATGAAAACATTCCAGGATTATTCTCCTTATAGTGGACTTCAATGGCCTCCAAACGGTTGAAGGTCTAAATTACAGTTTCAGTACAGCTTCAAAGGGCTTTACCACTATACCAGACGAGAAATAAGGGTCTTATCTAGAGAAACCATCACTCATTTTCTAAAAAAAAAAAAATTTTTTTAACCATAACCAAAGTTTTAACCATAAAAGCTCATCTTGAACTAGCTCTCTTTTTCTTCTCTATTTGAATTCCAGCAGTGTAGACACTGCTAAGTGTTTTACTGCCCTCCTCAGGTCAAAGTTTGCACTAAATTGTCATATACAATATGCTAGTGCAAGTATATAACAATTAGTTCAAACTTTGAGAACATTTTTTAGAAAATGAGTGATGGTTTCTCTAGATAAGACCCATATTCCTCGTCTGGTATTGTTTAAAGCCCTTTGAAGCTGCACTGAAACTGTAATTTTAACCTTCAACCGTTTGGGCTCCATTGAAGTCCACTATAAGGAGAAAAATCCTGGAATGTTTTCATCAAAAACCTTCATTTCTTTTCAACTGAAGAAATAAAGACATGAACATCTTGGATGACATGGGGGTGAGTAAATTATCAGAATTTTAATTTGAAAGTGAACTAATCCTTTAATGTGATTAATATTTATTGTGCACAAACTAACTTTTGTTTGCTATTAATATTCCAAAACATGATTAAAATCACAGTCTGTTTATTTACCGTATAAAGCTCAATTGTGATTTCAGAGTCAGCTCTCTGTTGGATGTTTTCAAAAACTTCTTGAGCAGATCGAGAACATTACAGCTCAAGAGCTTCCTTTGGATGTAAGTCTACAAGAGAATCAAATCTCGTCAGTTACATGATGATTGACATATCAGCTCTGACTTACTGGCTTTCTTGACATTCACATGTACAGTAACTGTATTTATCTGGCAAATAATTTAGACTGTGACCAGCATTTTGACTATGGCCTTCAATGCATCAGAGAACATTTTAGAGTCATCATTATCATCAACATCCAGCCAAGCTGAATTTGCCTCCTATGGAAACAGTGTGTTAAAAACCAGTGAGAAACTCATCTCTACATTGGTGAAGCCGACAGACACAAGTGCCAATGTCAGTTTTACTCTTGCAGCTGTAGGTAAGTGGAGAAACGTCTCGGTTACAGATGTAACCCTCGTTCCCTGAAGGAGGGAACGGAGACGTACGTCAGTAGTGACCGACGAATTGGGATATCGCTTAGAGAGCCCTATCAGCTTCGTGTGAACTAAAACAAGCCAATGGAATTGGCGTGCGATATTTGCATAATGCGCACCGCCCCCGACAGGTGTATATAAATAGGAAGCAGATGCAATCGCACTCTGTTTTTCGCTGAGGAGACAACTGGTGTCCGCACAACAGCGAGGGTACAGAAACTGTGGCGACGGGACGTATGTCTCCGTTCCCTCCTTCAGGGAACGAGGGTTACATCTGTAACCGAGACGTTCCCTTTCAGTCGGTCACGTTCGACGTACGTCAGTAGTGACCGACGAATTGGGATCCCAACTAAAGCGCCACAGTTACGAAACCCCTTCCAGTGCCCAGCGCAAGCTCAGCCGCCCATAGCACCGGCTGACGGAGAAGGGGGCGAGCTCACGCCGAGAGAGTTTACTGCTGTTTCACCTATACCCACTAAGTAAACTAGACTACACTGGGGAAGCGAACCCGAGGGGGACGCTGCTGAGGCCACTACCTACCCAATGGGGGAGGAGTTTACGTGGAGAATACACATATGGACTGGCCCGGGGGGCAGTACACATATGGGGCCCCTGGGATGGCTCCACCTGGGTAGGGGGAGACTCATCTGACAGGTGACAGCAGAGCTGGCTCTGCTAAGGGAAAGACACGGGCTCGCCGTAGGGAGTTTAGACCCGTGGAAAATTACACATATGGGACCGCTCACGTAGAGGAGTCACGACATATGGACCCCAGCCAACAGACAACGTCAGTGACGGATGTAGGCCTGGCATCAGACACTCCGCAATGTCCGAGCCGAAGGGGGAGGCGGAGGAACTCGACAGGGTTCGCCAAGCGGGGAACACGACTGGAGTCAAAAATGCACGTATCCGGCCCAGGGAGCGGGAATGGCATTGCAAGCCAACACTTAGAGCGGGTTCAACGCGTCTACCGGCTAGTAGAAGCGAGTACACGGGAAGATACCGGCTCTACACGTAGGCTATAAAACCTAGCGAACGTGTTAGGTGTCGCCCAGCCCGCAGCTCTACAGATATCTGTCAGCGAGGCGCCATGAGCCAGCGCCCAGGAAGAGGCCACCCCTCTGGTGGAGTGGGCTCTCAACCCGAGCGGGCAAGGCACGCCCTGGGATTCATACGCCAAGGCGATGGCATCCACTATCCAGTGGGCCAGTTCTCTCCAACCCCTCTTGCAAGAAGGAAAGCACGGATCTGATCGAGCATGATCGGGGGTCCTCTCGGCGAGAGGCGCACCACTCAACGAATAGGTTCCACTTCAGTGCATAGAGACTCCTCGTGGAAGGAGCTCTAGCGGAAGTGATGGTGTCTGCAACCGCCTGCGGGAGATCACTCAGAACCTCTGCATCCCGTCCAGGGACCACACGTGGAGGTTCCACAGGTCGGGACGCGGGTGCCATAGGGTGCCCCGTCTCTGAGTCAGGAGGTCCTTCCTCAGAGGAATCGGCCAGGGAGGGGCTGTCGCGAGGAGGGTGAGGTCCGAGAACCAGGTCCGAGTGGGCCAATACGGAGCCACTAACAGAACCTGCTCCCCGTCCTCCCTGACCTTGCACAGGAGTTGTGCGAGAAGGCTCACTGGGGGAAACGCATATTTGCGTAGACCCGGGGGCCAGCTGTGTGCCAGGGCATCCGTGCCGAGCGTGCCGCCGGTCAGGGAATAGAACCACTGGCAGTGGGTAGTTTCTGGAGAGGCAAACAGGTCTACCTGGGCCTCGCCGAAATGCTGCCAAATCAGCTGAACCGCCTGGGGGTGGAGCCGCCACTCGCCCGCAAGTGGAGGCTGCCGTGACAGCTCGTCGGCTGCACGGTTGAGCACACCTGGGACATGAGTGGCACGAAGGGACCTCAGATGCTTCTGACTCCACAACAAGAGATGGCGGGCGAGTTGCGACATGCGACGGGAGCGTAGACCACCTTGATGGTTGATGTACGCAACGGCCGCAGTGCTGTCCGAGCGGACCAGTACGTGCTTGTCTGACAGCAGCTCCTTGAAGCGGCCCAGTGCAAGACGTACTGCTAGCAACTCCAGGCAATTGATATGCCAATGCAGCTGGGGCCCCGTCCAAAGACCCGACACTGCATGCCCGTTGTACGTGGCCCCCCATCCCGTGGCAGAGGCGTCTGTGGAGACCACAGCATGCCTGGACACTTGTTCGCGGGGTACTCCGGCCCGCAGGAACGAAGGATCCGACCACTGGATGAGGGTGCGACGGCAGCTCGGTGTCACGGGGACACGGAGCGTACCGCGCTGCCACGCCCATCTCGGGACCTGGCCGCGGAGCCAGTGTTGAAGCGGCCTCATATGAAACAATCTGAGCGGCGTGACCGCGGCTGCAGATGCCATATGCCCCAGGAGCCTCTGAAAAACTTTCAGTGGAGCCGCTGTCCTGCGCTTGAGCGAGCTCAGGCAGTTCAACACCGACTGGACGCGCGCCTCAGTGAGACGCGCAGTCCGTGCAACCGAGTCTAGCTCGAGACCGAGATAAGAGATCCTCTGCCCGGGGGCGAGTTTGCTCTTGTCCCAGTTGACCCGAAGACCCAACCGGCTGAGGTGAGCTAGAACCATGTCCCTGTGTTCGCACAACTGCTCCCGCGAGCTGGCCAGGATCAACCAGTCGTCGAGATAGTTGAGAATACGAATGCCTTGTTCCTTGAGGGGAACAATGGCCGCCTCCGCAACCTTCGTAAAGACGCGGGGTGACAGGGCCAGCCCGAAGGGTAGGACTTTGTACTGATATGCCCGACCCTCGAACGCAAACCGTAGGAAGGGTCTGTGTCGAGGCAGAATTGAGACATGAAAGTACGCGTCCTTCAGGTCGATCGCTGCAAACCAATCCTGGGGACGGACGCATTCGAAAATGCGCTTCTGCGTGAGCATCTTGAATGGGATCCTGTGGAGATACCGGTTCAAAATGCGCAGATCCAAGATTGGCCGTAGCCCACCGCCCTTCTTCGGTACAATGAAGTAGGGGCTGTAGAACCCCGACTTCATATCGGCTGGAAGGACCGGCTCGACTGCGTCCTTCGCCAGTAGGACAGCAATCTCCGCCCGGAGAACAGGTGCACTGTCCAACGACACCTGAGTGAAGTGGACACCCCTGAAAACCGGGGGACGCCGGGCGAACTGAATCGCATAGCCGAGTCTGATGGTGCGAATGAGCCAGCGGGACGGGCTGGGAAGCGTGATCCACGCCTCCAGACTCCGAGCCAGCGGGACCAAAGGCACCACAGATGCACCGGGGGTGGGGCAGCGAAGCAGAGTATGGGGACCCGACTCGGATGGCACGGAGGCGGCCCGGAGTGTGGTCAGACTCTGCGAGGCAGCAGTGCGTATGGGAGACGGCGCACGGGACGCGGCCTGCACCATCACACTGCCACCTGCTGGCGGAATGAGAGGGGGCTGCGAGCGGCAAGGCTGGGCCTCGCACACTGGCAGGCGCGCCCTCTTGTGACCTGGAGTTTGAGGAAACTGCTCTTTTTGTGACAAAGTGGGTACCGCTGGACTCCGGAGAGCCAGCGGCGGTGGATGGACAGACGACACAAATTACCCCCGGCCCTCCTCCGGGGGTGGGAGAACAGATGGAATACTCTCCCGAAGAGCAGGAACCTTCCCCTCCAGGTCGCCCGTCTCAGGGCCGAGATTTCCTCGACCGCTTACCACCTGGCTTGGCAGAGACGGGCTGGGCACCACGTCCGCGACCGGCACCCTGCTGTTTGGCTGGTGCAGGCTGCTGCTTTGCCGACTTAGCAGGGGCGGAGGACGACGCGGGCGGGCGCCCTCGGCGACGAGCAGGCTGAGGCTGAGCCACGGACGGCTGGGTGGAGGCAGCAGCGGACCGCCGTGGCATGACGTATTTAATAGCCTCAGCTTGCTTCTGTGCAGCGGAGAACTGTTGGGCAAAGCTCTCCACTGCGTCGCCGAAAAGGCCGACCGGAGACACGGGGGAGTCCAGGAACCGATGTTTGTCGGTTTCCCTCATGTCTGCCAAGGTCAGCCAGAGGTGGCGTTGCTGGACTACCAACGTAGACATCGCATGACCAACAGAACGCGCTGCACCTTCGTTGCCCGGAGGGCAAGGTCAGTGGCAGCGCGCAGCTCCCCGAGCAACTGCTGGTCAGGCCCTTCCTGGGGCATTTCCGACAGCGCCTTTGCCTGGTAGACCTGCAAAAGGGCCATCGCATGCAGGGCGGAGGCAGCCTGCCCACAGGCTCTGTAAGCCTTCTCAGTCAGACCGGCTGAGAACTTACAGGCCCGGGACGGGAGGCGCGGCTCACCACGCCAGCCAGTGGCCGTTGGACACAGCTGCATCGCAACAGACCGCTCGACTGGTGGGATCCTCGCGTATCCCCTGGCTTCCCCGCCGTCCAGGGAGGTGAAGGCGGATGAGGGACCAGGCCTTGCACGAACACTATACGGTGTTTGCCAAGACTTGGTCACCTCACCGTGCACTTCCGGGAAGAAAGGCATTGGGGCGGGACGCTGGGTTTGACCAGCGCGACCCCCCCCCCCCAAGTACCAATCATCCAACCGAGATGGGCCGGGACAGGGTGGAGGGTTCCACTCAAGCCCGACACACAAGGCGGCCCGGGAAAGCACAGCCGTCAACTCGGGATCTGATTCGGGAAACGCTACCGTCCCGGAGGGCGGCAACGCAGCCGGATCTTCCTCTCCCAAGGACTCTGGCTCACCTTCCGATGCAGAGATCGACATCTGGTACTCTGCCGGCGCACCGAAGGTAACGGCTGGACAGTCCGTAGAGGGCCCAGCGGAAACCAACGGCGGCACGATGGGTTGCGGTGCTGATGAGGCGGCAGGGGCCCGCAGAGCGTTTCCACTCGGCGGGGAAGCCCTGACCGTAATCCTCAGGTCGCCCTTCCTATACGCCGCTGAACCGTCATTCCGACCGGGGCCGGAAAAAACGGTCGAACGGGGCATAGGGGAGGGGACCCCCGCTTCCTGAGACTTCAGGAAGGAGAGTCTTGACCTCAGCACCGCGATAGTCATATTCCCGCAATGGGAACATGAACCATCCACAAAAGCTGCCTCAGCGTGCTGAATGCCCAAACACGAGATGCAGCGATAGTGCCCATCAGCAGGGACTAGGGAACGACCGCACCCAGTAACGCACAGACGAAATGACATACTATCAGGGTTCGTCTGTAAAACTCTTTTAGAAGGGGAAAAGTCAGCTCACTCGTGCTGAAGCACACAGGGAGTGACGCGATGTGCTCAGGTACACCACTCCCTGAAACACACCGAGGAACCGGCCCAAATCGCAACACACACACACTCTTAGAGTGTTGCTGTTAGAACAGCAGTTGAGAGCTTATAGCTCGGCTCCCCAGAAGCTCGCAACCTCGCTGAAGTGCCTTGTACCACCAACACAAACAGCTCGCTGTTGATCCTCTTCTGAGGCAGTTTTAGTTCTCTTTTGAAGAAAAACAGTCTTCTAAGCAGGACACCAATGTATGGCTCCGAAGCGAAAGACAGAGTGCGATTGCATCTGCTTCCTATTTATATACACCTGTCGGGGGCGGTGCGCATTATGCAAATATCGCACGCCAATTCCATTGGCTTGTTTTAGTTCACATGAAGCTGATAGGGCTCTCTAAGCGATATCCCAATTCGTCGGTCACTACTGACGTACGTCGAACGTGACCGACTGAAAGGGAACTGCTATTATTGATGATGAAACTGAGTTGTCACTGAAATAGTCTAGAGAACAGGGACATGCAATTGTATATTTAAAAAATAAACACAACTCTGACTTCCTTACCAATTTAATTTAATTCTCTCATACTCACTTTCATACTCCACAGATTTCTACAAAATAATCAGTTCACACAGAGACCATTGTCTTCTTTAGTGTTCACTAGTAGGTTTATCACAAGAGCAGGCAACAGCACAAGAAACTATGCCTAAAAGTGCATGTTTTCTACGCTGCTATTTTCAAGGAGCTATATATTTAGAATAAATGACTGCACCAAGGAGAGGGACATAGTTTCACTAATAATTTGTTTATTTTGCACAAATCAATAAATCGTTTTAATTGTTTGGTGTTATTGGAATACTTCTTTCATGTAATGTACAATTTTAAGATTTTGTTCTATTTTTGCTTCCATGTCTTCTTTTACTCTAATGGAAAGAAAACGTCCAAAATACACATTTAGATGGTGTTTGTTATAAGCCTACTGTCCATCAGTGTGCATCTGTAGATTTCTTCTAAATTAACCAAAACAAGTTAATTTGCATATTTAAACACATCAAGAGTTTACCTCCAAATGCCTGCAGAGGGCGCCAAAAGCCTGGTAATTGTTGTTGTTACACAGCATGATCAAATCAGTCCCTCCAGAAAAACGCAGATTTTTTTTTTGTGATTGTTGCGGGCAAAAATCCTTGATTTTGCGGCACGTTTTCTTAAAAAATGCAATGGAATATGCAGGATATTTTTGCAACTTTATGCAATGAAATTGCGGGAACTTGCAAAAACTGCTGTTTGATGAAAAAGAGAAAAAAAGATGATTCCCCCAACACCCTGTTCTCACTAGGCTACTACCTTAATTTAAAGAGTCATTTCTTATTACTTTCTATAATAAGCAAGCATACTAAATCACAGAATATTTAAGATCTCATTCTGCTTTATTTCAGACCTTAATTAACACATGGCTCAAACTTACAAAACATTGAGTCAAACAAGTTTGCGCGGTCTTTTGCGCTTATTTTTGTTGGCAAATGAGAATGATTTGCGTGCTTCATCATGGTTTCACCCTGGTTTCACCGCGGGGTTTGCAGATGATGTTCACGTTGCGTAATTACGTCACTTCATAAGGTTCCCATGGCAATAGGGGGAAAAATAATGGCGCTTTACTTGTGTGAAGTAAACGCAACATTTTTCAACTTTGTGCTCAGATATATGTGACTTTTTGGCAACGAAAATGCAGGGATTATGAAATCATGCTAGCCCTGCATATTTTGCTTGCTGAAATCGGCAATTTATGCGGCGAAAGTGCGGCGTATTTAAGAAAAAATACGACCCCCGCATAAATATGCAGACTTTGGCTGATTATGCATTAAATCAGGCGATCGCATAATCGCGTTTTTCTGGAGGGACTGTCAAATCCTTGTTTTTGGCCAACTAGCATAATTAAAAATATAATATTAGTTAAATAATAATAATAATAATAATATTCGGCCACTTATTTGTGATATAAATGCTACAGCCAATGTAATTTCCTGAACAAGAATATGTGGACAACTTTTTAAACTTTCATGATGTATTCTCCTGTGTAAACATATATTTAAGAATGATAGCATTATGCAAATGCTGTATTATGATTTTTAAATGGATTCATGTCCGTGGAATGCTCCACTTCCGGTATTGACAGCCCTACAGATATCTTTACCATGGTTCAAAACGCAATGCAGCACATTAAAATAATTTAAATATTATATATATATATATATATATAATATATATATATATATATATATATATATATATATATATATATATATATATATAATATATTACATATTATATTATATTACATAAATTGCATTAGTATTAAATCAGGCAGATGCGTTGCTGGTGGTCAAATTATTAACGCGGCCTTAAATGTATAAATAAGAAAGTGAATATATCGGTAAAAGGATGCTGAGGTTAGAGCTGCCAGGCAGGAGATCGAGAGGAAGACCAAAGAGGAGGTTTATGGATGTAGTGAAGGAGGACATGAAGGTAGTCGGTCTGAGAGAAGAGGATGCAGGGGATAGGGCTAGATGGAGGCGGATGATTCGCTGTGGCGACCCCTGAAGGCAACAGCCGAAAGGAAAAGAAGATTAAATGTATAAATAACCTCACCTTTAAATTTCATATGTTTGTAGACACACTGGCTTTTTTATAGCTGCCCTTTTAATACAATTATTTTTTTGACAGGAACTTTAATTAATAAGCCTTTATCTGACCGAGTTCTGCTGTGCTTTAAATCACTCACAAATCTTATGATAAATCGATAATCTCCATTCAGTTTTCACACAATATTAGTTGTTTTCATGCCTTTTGCACAACATTGCACCATTTCATGCTTTTCATCTTCAGAAAGATCTTTCTTCCTCCCCATATTGCATGAGAACTGTGACTTGCTTAATAATGTGGAACAACCTCTAAGTAGGGTTTCCATAGATCTGGCAAATTATTTTGTCTGAGATTGATACCAGTTATCTAAAAAGACATGGATAAATAAACAAACAAACATTTTCTTAGAAAAACTAAAATCTGAATGTTTATTGTACTGAAATCTTACTGATATGTCACTTGCATAATAATTTGGAACACAGTGTAAATATATAATTGTATAGATTTACAAATGTCTTAAAAGAGACAAGAAAATACTACTTACAACAAAAAATAGTCATTGTATTTGTTTGTCATTGTTTGTTAACTTGACTTTCATAAAAAAAGATAAACATTGTAAATAAATTAAAATAGCACATAACTGCTTGTTTGTCTTTAATCAGAGGTTGAAGTCTTCATGGTAGGACCAAATGTCACCTTAGATAAAATCCCTCGACTTGACACGACTAATTCTTCTGTGGACATTGATCTCATTGGGATTGCCAAGAACAACGGTGAACGTATGTGAAATGTTTTAGTCTGATTTAATAAATTAAAAATAAATAAATAAAAATCAGAGGAAGAGATGTCAAACTATCAAAAACGATGTTTACTTACTATTTTGATTATTGCTGTTTTAACATAGTTATGCTTTTCTGTTTCTGTCACACAGGATCAGCTGCTGTGGCTTTCATGAGTTATAACACAATGGAGAATCTACTGAAACCCGACTTCTTCAACACACCAAATGACACAGTTAAAACCATGATGTCCACTGTGATCTCAGCTACTCTTCCCAAAACCACCAACACTAAACTCACCAAACCAGTCAACTTCACCCTCAAACACATCAGAGTGAGAGACTGAAATGTGTTTTTGTCCAACCTGAGAACTGATGAACATCTGAAAACATCTAATATTCAGTCTTGCAATATTTTCTGCATAATTTTTCTCCTTTTTGCAGGAGTTGGACCCCAATGGTTCTCTGTCCTGTGTGTACTGGAATATCAGCGAGTGGATTGTAGATGGTTGTTCTGTTTTAGAGACCAACAGCAACTACACTGTGTGTTCCTGTGTTCATCTGTCGACATTCGCTCTCATGCAAACCAGCAGCCGCCCATCAGAGGTACAAGAATTAAAACCTCCTCAATAGACTAAAAATGTAATGAACTAACAGCATTCATATGCAATCTATGGCTAACATTTATAGTGAGCATTGAAGAACAGCACAGATTTGGCACTCATGTTCTCTTACATGTTTTCTCAGAGCTACTCACTGTCGGACATGTTGACTTTGGTGTGTGTGATCGTGGGGCTGGTGTTCTTCAGTGTGGCCTTGTTGATCTTTGTCCTTTGTAAGTGGAGTCCTATCTATGAGAGAGGATGCTCTGGTTGTGTCGGGCTGGCTCCTAAAGGCTATGTCAAGGAACTGTGAGTTTTTTTTGTTTTTGTTTGTTTTGTTTGTTTTTTAGAATGAGATAAACCAGCTTGGTGGTGTAGTGACATTTCTGCTATCAGATAAAAATTCAAGGTCACGTACAAGATTAAAAATTTTAAACAGTCAACACCTGAAATACTATTTTACCACTTGCTCAGTTTGTGGGTTTTGGTTGCTCCTGGATTCTGGGTTTTTTTACTATTGGCAGTAAGGTGCTGGAGATATTCTTTGGCCACGTACACAAGGTGAAGATTCAGGAGTGATAGCCGCATTTAAATCCCAAAACGGTAATGATTGACACTGTGGCAACCATAGCAACATTCTGGTGTCTCGTGTGTTTAGTATATGGTATTCTGACCAAAGTAATATTACTTTATCACTGTGTTCAGCAATTTAAAGCACAGTCACAAAGACGTTGTGTTTTGTTAATGCCTAAAGGCATAATGTTTTTATTCTTGCAGTGACGTCTTTTCAACGTCTTTGTCACAAAAGTCATACATTGAAAAGGAGCCACTGAGGAACCAGAATCAAAGTTTTAATGATCTTTTTTTCCTTTTCTTTTTTTTTGACGTCTTCTGCACGTCTGATGTAGACGTTCATGGTACCTCCATACAAGGGAAAAATAAACAAAAAACAACCACGGATCCATCCATAGGCATTAAAACACACATTCACACCTTTAGACAACTTAGCATCTGTAATTTACACATCTTTAGATTGCGAGGGGAACCAGATCTAAAGGAAAGACTTTCTGTCTCAGTTGGGATTTGAACCAGGAACATTCTTGTTGTGAGAAGACAGTGTTTTCCACTGAGCTACACTGTACACTGCTGTTTTCCATTAAAAGAGTACTGTAGAAGACAATGTTATCTGGGCAATGGTCCCTCTAAGTTGCGCGTGTGATGCTGCGGCCGTGCAGAAAGAATAATTGCCGCGCAGAGGACAGACTCAGTTTTGAAGCCTAAATAAAGTCGTCAGATATAAAAGGCTAACAGTAGGCTATAAACGGACTACAGCACACCATGGTCACGGATCAACGTCACCACCACCAAGCTTCCTCAAACTTTATTTAGAAAACAACTTTATTTAAAAACATGCTCGCTAATTATGATCTGTGCTGTTATTAATACTTATCCACTTTTTCATGACAAATGCAGTCCAAATGTCCCATTTTTAATGATGACGTCTAAAGTCCCCACCAAAGGAAGTAGTCCCTTTTAACAATTTGTTAGCAACCGCCATTTTTAAGACACAATAAAGGTTTAAAAAAATCACAAGTGGGTTATAACTGGTGTGTTTTATGTCATAGATCAAAACGTGAAAATATTTAGAGGCTTTGTTAACCATAGACCTTATTTCAGGCGATTTAGCAAAAACCCATTGACTTCAGGGCAATGGAACCAGAAGTCCTAAAATGCTAACTCGCTTCCAGGTTTTGCCTACAAAAACATGTCATCCCTGAGGTACTCTATTTGATTATAGTGGTTGACCAGAGCACTGCAATTATTTCTCATTTAAACTACAGAGTTATTATCGCTATAGAGTTAGAACCGGTGAATGCGGTTTGCAGGTTTCATAGAAAGAGAATGATTGAGCGGGCATGAGCCAAATCTGTCGCGGTAAGAATACTGTCATGTTTGCGGACTAAACAGCTCAATACGAGAGGCAACGCGAAATGAAAATAAATGTGAAATAAAATGTCATGTTTTAATGAAAAGTGGCGGAAATAACGGATGATGTGCACAGAATGTTAACAAAACTCTGAGACAAATACACATCCACCACAGGTGTAGCATGCAAACTCAAAATACATCAGTTATATACCTCACTTTAAATAGATTTTTGTGTGTGGTGGTGGTGTGGGTTTCAGGAACGTTTAGATAACTATAAAACAGATAAAGGGTTAGGTCACCCAAAAATGAAAATTCTGTCATTTGTTACTCACCCTAATGTCGTTCCACACCCGTAAGACCTTCGTTCATCTTCAGAACACAAATTAAGTTATTTTTGTTGAAATCCGATGGCTCTGTGAGGCCTACATAGGGAGCAATGACATTTCCTCTCTCAAGATCCATAAAGGTACTAAAAATATATTTAAATCGGTTCATGTGAGTACAGTGGTTCAATATTAATATTATAAAACGATGAGAATATTTTTGGTGCGCCAAAAAAAAAACAAAATAACGACTTATTTAGTGATGGCCGATTTCAAAACACTGCTTCAGGAAGCTTCGGAGCGTTATAAATCAGTGTACCGAATCATGATTCAGATCGCATGTCAAACTGCCAACGGCTGAAATCACGTGACTTTGGCGCTCCGAACAGCTGATTCGACACACTGATTCATTTGTGCTCCGATGCTTCCTGAAGCAGTGTTTTGAAATCGGCCATCACTAAATAAGTCGTTATTTTGTTTTTTTTGGCACACCAAAAATATTCTCATCGCTTTATAATATTAATATTGAACCACTGTACTCACATGAACTGATTTAAATATGTTTTTAGTACATTAATGGATCTTGAGAGAGGAAGTGTCATATATATGGAATGTCCCCCTAAAATCATATCGGGAACGTTATCATATGACCAACAGAGGACCATGTGGGAATGTTCTGTTAACTTCCCAAATATCCTTTTTGTAACATTATTATGTGACCATAAAACAACCAAAATGGCACATCCCCCTAAAGTCACATAAGGAACCTTGAACTGCAGCACTTTCATTACCAAAAGAGGATGTTTTAGGAACATCCCTAATTTTCTGTAAAGGTTCTGAATTTTCATCAACTTTAGAGAACTTTTAGGAAGCGTTGCACAAGGTCGCGAGAACATCCCTAAACACTGACCTAAAATCACCTGATTTGCAGCGTATGAGTCACAGAGGATTATATTCACAATATATGCATGTAAATTAAATTAATTAAAGTAAAATAACTACTTTTCAAAATTATTTCAGATGTTAAGGTGTGTGTGTCTACTGAATACTGCCGACACAGGTAACTGACCTAACACAACATAGATTTCTATATGTACGCAATTATGCAGGAAATATTAAACATGAACATACACCGATCAGGCATAACACTATGAGCACTGACAGGTGTAGTGAATAACACTAATTATCTCTTCATCACGACACCTGTTAGTGGGTGGGATATATTAGGCAGCAAGTGAACATTTTGTCCTCAAAGTTGATGTGTTAGAAGCAGGAAAAATGGGCAAGTGTAAGGATTTGAGTGAGTTTAACATGGGCTAAATTGTAAAGGCTAGGTGAGCCTTGGTCAGAGCATCTCCAAAACTGCAGCTCTTGTGGGGTGTTCCCGGTCTGCAGTGGACAGTATCTATCAAAAGTGCTCCAAGGAAGGAACAGTGGTGACCCGGCGACAGGGTCATGGGCGGCCAAGGCTCATTTATTCACAAAGGCTGGCCCGTGTGGTCCTATCCAACAGACGAGCTACTGTAGCTCAAATTGCTCAAGAAGTTAATGCTGGTTCTGATAGAAAGGTGTCAGAATGTCAGTTTGTTGCGTATGGAGCTGCATAGCCACAGACCAGTCAGGGTGCCCATGCTGACCCCTGTCCACCGCTGAAAGAGCCAACAGTGGACATGTGAGCATCAGAACTGGACCACGGAGCAATGAAAGAAGGTGGCCTGGTCTGATGAATCACATTTTCTTTTATATCACGTGGATGGCCAGGTGTGTGTGCATCGCTTTCCTGGGGAACACATGGCACCAGGATGTACTGTGGGAAGAAGGCACACCGGTGGAGGCAGTGTGATGCAGGGCTCCAGACTGTGCCTAAAACGGGCGCATTTACGACCATAAATATTAATTTGTGAGTGATCTTTTTGCTGAGGTCGCCACTGGCAACCATACAAATTCACACGTTATGACTGTAAAATGTGCATGTTATTTGCATGCTCTGTGACCAGTAGCCCATCACGTCATTTGTTGTGTTGTGTTGATTTAATTGAGATGCTGCGTGTGAAAGTTTCACTGAGATAGAGCACCAAAATATGAATAGGTAGGGAAAAATTTTACACACCAAACTGACGCCAATGAACTAGTGCTGATGAAAGTCGACTGTGTTGTCGCTTCACGTCACCTGCATTGGTGCAAAAAAGCTGCATTAAACACAATGCTCTGCTCCTATGTAAAGAAGACAACTGTTCATTTCTTCATATAAATTCGTCTATATTCGTCAAAGGGGAATCCGGCCCTGCAGACTGTAGATACACTATGCAGCACGTGCTTAGCGTTTTGAATATCAATCATGCTGATCACTTTCATTATTCCACTCCATTAATGCTCATCAGATACATTTAAGGTCATAAAAATCTTCAGTACCTTAAATGGTATAACAAGATTATTAATGATAATTTTAAGGCGTCTTATATATTGTGGATGGGAAAAAAAATTGCGATACTCCCTAATGTGATTATTAACTTTAATTTAAATAAATAAATGTGAGCGCTGCATGTTGTAAAGTAAAAAGATGGTGCTGTTGCACATTCTTCAGGCTCTCGCAACAGCGCTTCAGAGCAGCTCACAATCAATGATAAGCAATTGGTTGACAAATATTCGCTAATGAACTAATGCTGTGCAATTATGACAAAGTTTACTTTTCATATTGTACTGTGTTGCAAACGGTTGTAACAACGTATTTTTTATCTTCCTCATCTGAACTTGAATGAGCAGCAAAAGTAAAGCACATACATTTCAAAATAAGAGTCCCACTGTATTTCGGCCTGTTCATTAATCAAAGTCAGGTAGTATGTATATCAATTTCCACTATTTGTTATTTGGTTGCACAAACCAAGTTTAATATATTTATTTTCATATATTCATTTATTTTCATTTTATTCAAAGTAAACTGGTGTAGGTCAGGAAGGATATACAAACGACCAACGATTCTGTTAAAGAACTAAAAGCAGAAGTTGAAAAGCTAACCAACACGACAAAACAGACACGTGACCAGGTCAATTACGTTCAAGCAGCTGCACGTGAGGATAGGAGGACAGTCTCAAACTTAAGAAATCAGCTGAAACACCTCACCAAAAAATGACAGACATTGAAGATAGTGTCAGGAGAAATAACGTACGAATGGTGGGTATGCCTGAGGGGGCGGAGGGCTCCGACGTAGCTGGCTTCCTCAGAGCTAATCTTTCCAAGTGGATCCCTTCACTGAATCGTGACTTCGAGATGGACTGGGCCCATTGCATGTATGACGGAAGGAAAAACACAGATCGGCCGTGGACCATCATCTTCCGTGTACTAAGATGGCATGACAGGTCAGCGATCCTGAAGGGTGCTTGGCAGGCGTATCCAGTGAAATATACATAGGACAATGTTACTATTTTTTCCTGACTTTAGTCCAGCCACAACCACCATGAGAAAGAGCTTTAATCCAGTATTGAAGAAGATGACTCAAGCACTCAGTCTCCAGCCCTTCCTCATCTCCCCGGCGGCAATTAAACTACGGCACAAAGGTGAACAGATGATGTTCAACTCTCCTCAAAAGATGGAGAATTTTTTCAGTTCCTTCTTAGAAGAAGTTTGTGATGATTCTAATTGCCCTGAAGAGAACAACAACAAGGTGGCGATGGACACTTGTTAATTTCTTTTTGGAATCTTTTCCTGTACGCTCGTCCGATTCATAGCCTCCTTAAAACAGTGACTTTTGAATGTACAGTTGCACAAATTAACAAGGCTAAATCCAGTACCATTGATGCATGGCAATGTTTTTCTTTCAACATATTGGACTATATATATATTTTTTTTTTTTTTCTCTTCCCCTTTCATATTGTATAATTATTGATATGTCTGTTGCTCCCCCTTCCCCATTTGTTTAAATGGATGTTTTGTTAAATATATAGACAATAAAAAATTATCACAAAAAAGGAAAATATAAATTCATCTATAAATAATAATAATAAACAAAAATACTATTGCTTCATACCTTTTTCAGTTGAGATGTTTGCACCAGAGGTGTAAAGTCCAGGGGTCAGGAAGTAAAAGTCCTGCCATTTGTTTATTCGACCCACACAGCAAAAACTCCAGTGTTAGATTAAAGGATTAGTCCACTTTTAAATAAACATTTCCTGATAATTTACTTACCCCCATGTCATCCAAGATGTTCATGTCTTTCTTTCTTCAGTCGAAAAGAAATTAAAGTTTTTGAGAAAACATTCCAGGATTTTTCTCCTTATAGTGGACTTCAATGGGCACCAGACAGTTGAAGGTCAAAATTAGTTTCATTGCATCTTCAAATTGTTCTACACAATCCCAGACGAGAAATAACGGTCTTATCTAGTGAAACCATCGCTCATTTTCTGAAATTTTTTTAAAATTATATAAGTTTTAATCATAAATGCTCACGAACTAGCTCTCATCTTCTTCTCTATTTGAATTCCAGCATTGTAGACACTGCTAAGTGTATTACTGCCCTCCACAGGTCAAAGTTAACTAATTGTTATATTCTATTGAACTAGCATATTGCATATAAAAATTAGTTCAAAACTTTGACCTGTGGAGGGCAGTAATACGCTTAGCAGTGTCTATACTGGTGGTCAGTGTTTGCTTTAGTTGGGCTTCTAACCCTTGACTTTTTAACATTAGATTTTGTTTGGCTGCTATAACTGTCAGACAAGCGAAGATAAAAGATGATGGTGATGGTGGTTATGGTTTGACCTGAATCACTGAACTCATTTAGCAGCCCTGTGATTCTACAGCATAAGATCCAAAGGATTTATTAAAAGTTGTTCTGATTAAAATCATTTAGACATACACACAGGCATCAAGAATCAGCCTGTGAATCTCAACAATAGTGACAATAATAAATCATGTTGCTGTGCCACCAATCAAAACTCACTCCTGGCTCCATCATGCATTGTGGTATGAATAAATTATGTACTGAATTGTCTTGGTAATTTCCTTTATTCTTAATATTTTCTTTTATTTTTGCTGTTTTTATCTGAATATGCTATCTGTAACTGTTGAGATTCGTATGCTGATTCTTGAAGAAAATGTAGGGACACAGAAAAAATTAGTTTTGTTTATTTATTTACTTATTTTAATCAGAACAACTATTAAGAAGTCTATTGGAATATATTGAAAAAGCTGGATCTTATGCTGTATAATCACAAGCTGCTGTAATCAATACTGCAAATCTAAAGCCAGGTGCACACTGTGTGATTTATAATAGTCCTTTACGATTGTTGCTTGTCAGACTGTACGAACACGATCCTCATGTCACACTGTGGGATCTCAGCTGTCATTTATGTCAGACTGTATGACAGCCAAGACGCATTAAAAACGGGCGCATACATGAAAACTTGTCCAGAGTTTTACATCATCAACCCACACATGTTTGGTGACTGTGAGCTGCATTTCACACATGAATGAAATGGTGGCTAACAAAGACATCTCTAGCGTTCATTTTTATCATGGCTTGTCTTGAAAAATGAAGACAATTTGACGTTCGTCGTAGGACTGTGTGCCAAATCTTTTGACACTGTCAGAATTTCGTTGGAGGAAAAATTTGATCGCAATGGTCATTAATTGGCTGTCGGTGAACATGTCAAACTAACGATCAAAGACTACAGATTTTTGCCTAGGATTACAGGAATCTTGTAGGATTCTCAAAATTTGTCTCAGACGACCAAATCATGGCCAAAATCGCACAGCGTTGTAAGGACTTAGCCTATTTATTAGCTCAATTTAATTGTTACAGGGAATAAGAATTGAATCAACTGTAAATGATTCAGAATTAATATTTAACACTTCATCAATTATTCGTCCAGCGAATATTGAGGTTAGAGTATTTTACCAATTCTGGATAAAATATTATTCTGCGGCCAACAGTAACAATATTTTATTATGATTATTGTTATTATTGTAATTATTATATTATTATAAGCAAGAGGTAACTTGATCTTTTAAGTTTAAGGCAGTAATTTGACACACAGCACAAGAAACTCATATATGTGAAAATCAAAACAAGGTTTATTGACTACTTCTAATGATTACAAGAAACTAAGGCTAAACACACACACACATACATACATACATGCACACACATTCGCGGAGATGATATGAGTTATGAAAAGTCCCAAGTTCAGTGCTAACTTAACTCATAACCTGAGGAAAATCACAAAAGCAGAGCTTTGGCTTGATTCTTTCGGTTTGAAGGTGTTTCACCAGTTTCCAGCAAGAGAAAGAGAGAAGTTTGCTTGTACCTGCGTTTGCTCTGACAGCTGAGGTAATCGGGTTGTTCCGTGACTCTTGTTGAGCGGGATCCCGGCTCGGATTGGCTGTCTTTGAGGTGACGTCTCTCGGGGAAGCCCTTCGTTGGGTTGCGCGGAAGCTTTGAAGGACGTTGCCGGCTGGTGAAACGCGCTGTTCTGAGCAGTTTTCTTCTTTAGAGACTTTGGTCAGATATTTCACAGAGTGTTTTGGAGTCTGGATGTGACGGCTGTTGAATGGTCAGCGGCGCGGCTCGTGGATGAAGTCGGCGACTGTTAGATGGAAAATCAGCCCCGGTAAAGGATCAGTTCTCAACTTCTTCTTTTCAGCATGACCCAAGCGACTTTTCAGCCGTGGTCAAAGTAGCGGTGCTTCGGCTACTGGGTTTTAACTCCGACTTCGACTTCGAGCTTTGACCGACTTTTGACCGATTTCTGACAACTAGCTATTGGGAAAGCATAGTTTTAAAGGAGAAAGTTAGCTCCGTCCCCCGATGTGTTTCTCCAATGAGACCTTGCTACGGAGATTAGACACGCCTCGTCTATTGTCTATTGATCACATCGCGTGATGTCTGCGGAACATTCTCCTGTTTTATTAACAACTTTATAACGTTTCTTAATATTTTCCAGATACTGAATTTCAATGTTTCATTCACACAGAATTACAGAGAATTATAAATTCTGCATTTAGACCTCAAACATGACACACTTCTTACACACATATTACTAGACTGACCTAATTAAAACAATGATTACAAGAGAAAGAAAATGCATACGGGAATACAAACATATAATGCATTGAATCCAACATGTTAGTAATCACATCATAGCAAGTGTTATTCTGGATATAGTTAATACTTTAAATGATTGTCCCTTCTGAGATTCAAGATTGAGTCCTTAAGCATAGTTTAAACTTTGACCGGAGTCACGAGTGACGGGGTCAACAAGGGATTCCTAATCAGGATATGTCTGTGAGGATCTGTTTGTGCATTTAGGTCCGTTAATTAATGTTTCCTGTTCCATCCGATAATACAAGAGGGTTTTGTGAGAGAATCAATAGATTTACCATGATCAGACCCCACGTGACTTTTGATTAGTTTACTTCTGATGAGCTCAAGACAGACTTCTTTGTTAAAAGAAGTCGCGTCATCATTCCTGTTAAGGCTGGAGGTCAGGAAATGGACCTGTTGGTCAAAATGAAGCTTTGTTTGGTCACGTTGTTCATTGATAAAGTCATTGGTAAGTTCTGTCGAGCGAGGCCCTACAGCGTGAACCTGGCTTTACTCCAAGATTAGGCTTTAAATTAGTTCAGTGATACAAATCAAATGATGATTATGTTAAAACAAAACCAACACCACCTGATCATCTTTTCTTATCTTTGCTTGTCTGGCTGTTATAACTCAATTACAGCAACCAAACAAAATCTAATGTTAAAAATGTATGGGTCAAAAGCAGTATTGTGCAAGTTACTTCCAAACTGTAATACATTATAGTTTGCTTGTAACTGTTTATTTAAAAATAATTCTTTACTTTACAATATTACTGTCTCAGAGTTGTAATGCGTTACATTACTCCTGTATTACTTTTGAGTTACTTTCACCAAAATAACTACAGAAGTATAACTTAACATTCTAAAAAGACTAAATGTACTGCACTCCGTGTTGGGTGGTGTATCCCTGGGGAGACACCCATTGACCACGTTTCTTCTGTGGTGCTTTTAGGCCAGGATAGGAGGATGGTGGCTTAGAAAGCCTTATTTTATAAGGAGGTATCCCTACATGATCTAGTATGCAGCAGGCTGTCCTCTCCGCTCACATTCATAAGGTTTTACAACCTGGACCTTGGTGCTGCCCCGAGTTCACAGGTGCTCATGTCTTAGTTGTGCTCTCAGTATTCACATGGACAGGCACTTGTAAGTATGCCATTTTGGTATATCGTTCCCAAAGCGTCATTGACGCAATGCGAGTTCCATCGAAAGGGAACATCTCAGGTTACTACTGTAACCATAGTTCCCTGAGAAGGGAACGAGATGCTGCGTCACCCTGTCATACTTCCTTTATCCCTGTAAACAACTTGCTTTGTCTAATTGAAGCAAATTAGCCATGCTTTTATGCTTTCCTGGTCATGACATCACCCTCCCGTGACTACCGCCATTGGACTAGTTGACATGTGCTTCAGACACAATCACGCAGAGGTGTTCCCAAAGCGTCATTGACACAGCGTCTCATTCCCTTCTCAGGGAACTATGTTTACAGTTGTAACTTGAGACATTCTTTGATGACTGCAATGCACAATGGAATGGAGCAGTTGTTGAGAGTCAGCAACTGCGGGGAGGAATACTTGAGCTTCATGCCAATCGCTGAAAAGCTTGCAGTAGCAGCGCAAAACGAAAGAAAAAAATCCAGGTAAAATCAAGGTGTTCACCCACTGACAGCAAAAATGCCCAGCAATCAGCCAATGTTGGAGGGGATAGCAGTAGGTGAGTAGTCAGCCTTCAATTCGGTAGTAATCCATGCAAAAAAAAAACGTTAAAATGGAAACGTACAATGGAGAAACGGCGCCAGCATCCTCTCCCTCTTCTCACAATGTAGGCAATTTCCATATATATATATATATATATATATATATATATATATATATATATATATATATATATATATATATATATATATATATATATATATATCTTCAAATGGGCCAAAACTATTCAAACTCCAAATGTCAAAAATTCAAACAGACACAGAATGTTTTTGATCTTCTGTCTGTCTATGTGATCTGTTTGTCTGACTGCATAACATTAGTCCATTCCAACTCTAAGCTTTTTAAACTACTTTAAACTTTTAGGCCAAGCTTTATCAAGGTAACATCAGAGTTTAAAAAATATTTTCTATTTTGCCAGCAGTAATGACTTTAGCCATTTTATCATCCTGCTCCAGAAAAACCATTTCACTGTCTCCAGAGACAGTATAAGGAAATAGAAAAGCAATAGTACTTATCAGCATTTACTTCTGAAAATGCAAATCTAATCTTTTAAAACACCCTTTCCCATTCAGTCGGTAATGTTCAACGTATGTCGGACAGACCAACGAATAGGAATCTCGCGAGAGAGGCCAATCCACTTCGAGTGTAACTGAAATGAGCTAATGCACATTGGTATGCAATCATTTGCAGCAGTTGCAGTGCCACACTGTGCGGGTACATAAAACCTAAGGAATGCATTACACCTGCTGCTCATTATGTACCCACACTGTATTATGAACTTTTGTAACTTGTTTATTATAAACAAATTCCACTATGGTTGATGAGTTTCAGAGGTTAAATTGATGTCATGAAGTCACTCCGCTCCTCTCATCTCATTTTTGTCCAGGTCAGGCAGCAGTACAGGAAGTGCTTCAGATGCTCTGGACACAAAACCAACAACATCAAATGTTTCCCAAGAGAAACAAGGAAACGTCACACTAACCCTAGAACACCTGAACCAAAATACCAACACAAATGCATAAAGGACCCTTATGTTTTTCTTCAGTATGAATGCAATCTGAAAGTACTACATCAGCTACCATTTTAACATTATCACCTGAGCTATAGAGTGAGTTGTGTAGTTTCCCTGAGTTCACAATTCTTTTCCCATAGTCTATGGATAGTAAAATGTTTTCTTTCTTGGCAGCTGTAGGTCATCCAGGTACTTTTTTTGTCTAATGTTATATGAATACTATGAATTCAGACATACTACTCATTTCACATACTTCTTTTCACCCACTATAGGGAGCAAAAAAATCACCACAGGTTTTTAAGTAATCCATAAAATTTCAAGAAAATAAATATTATTATTGACAAAAATGTACCCAAAAATACTGTTGGGTCGAAATTCTATTGGAAAGGAATACGGGTCAGTGTGCCCTCCTTTAAGCATAGCATGCTGGGTCGATTTTTATGCATTCTAGGATTCAGGAAATAAAATTACCGTTATAATACATTTATATAATAGAATGAATGTTTTTGGATGTTAAATGTCATGAGGCCAATTCACCCTGCACTGACAGACTCTGACCAATGTAGACAATTGCCAGATTACAGTATGAAACTTCTCAGATGTTCCACAACCTAACAAACAGATTAACAGATTTAACATGTTCAATTGATGAAAATAAGAGCTGACCCATGCCAAATGGGATCCAACAAAACCAGATGAAGTGTCTGTTGTCATGTCTGTTCAGTGTGAATTGACCTAAAGATTCTTTCTGCAAATGACATTAAAATGTTATGCAAGTTTCTTAACATTACAGCATTACTACTAATGCAATTTAAGTTTTTTTTTTTTTTTCTTCCTTCGGTGGAGGGCAAAAATATGTTTGCAGACTAACTCTAGTTTTTG
The DNA here is from genome assembly GCF_024489055.1 of Chanodichthys erythropterus. Taxonomy (NCBI): domain Eukaryota; kingdom Metazoa; phylum Chordata; class Actinopteri; order Cypriniformes; family Xenocyprididae; genus Chanodichthys; species Chanodichthys erythropterus. The sequence goes on along the minus strand of NC_090228.1, from coordinate 43,428,822 downwards.
CTTACTTAATATAAAAGCTGAATATGGAAAAGAATACTTGCAAAAACTAAGGCTATAAAGTACTGGAAACATTAACTGACTTTACATTGTAAAGTAACAGTTGATTTTAAAAAAAAAATGAGGCATGTATCAGCTCAAACAATTAATAATACTGTTAAACTACATATAATTGACTGTAAGTGTTTTAACTGTTTATTAGTTATATTTTGTCAATCTCAGAAAGCCATACATTATATTTAAAAAAAAAAAAAAAAAAAAAAAAAAAAAAAATTTAAATGAGTGTCTTATTTTATAGCTGTTCATACTATTGATGTAAAGCTTTTTTTTTTCTTCTTTTTTGTAACTTAGTCTATTTTAAACATGCAGGATTTTCTTGGTGGAGGGTGAAAAGCATATTTACACAGATTCATCAGAATAATCAAACTTAAATATTTTCAAGTAAATGTTGGCAAATGAAATAAAAGGCTAAAAAAAAAATTTCATGTGTGTATGGTGAATTTACATTGTATTACATTGAATTTACATTGTATGGAATCATAGTTGTTTAGTTGTAAAGTTATGAATTTTATTTTTATTCTAGCATAATTATATTTTTGTTAGTGGAGCTCAAAATGCTGTTTCATTTTTATACCCAGCTAACAGAATTTGGTAACACTTTATTTTGGTGGTCTCCCTATAGTTAGTCTTGTTTTGTTTGATGTTACCATAATGGAGTTCTGTCTTTGTTTTGGTTGAGCTCGGTTTTGAACATTACTTTTTCTTTGGCTGCTGTAACTGTTTCTTTAAAATGCATTTGTTATGGCAAGTAAGCTGAAAGAAATACTTTCCTGCCAGGGGAGACATCATGATTAGGAAGATGGTTCGTCCAGGTGATATTATAAATGAGGTTTTTGTAACCAAGGTTACCAGAGAGTAACATAGAAAAATACTGTTATTAATTTAATAACGAAATGTGAGAACTAGTGAAAACCATTCAAAAGAAGTCAATTTATAAAAGCATATATTTTTTTGTTTCATTGTTAAAGGATTATTTCACTCTACGTTGACTGTGGAAGGCAGTCTGGTGGAAGCTAGATGTTTTACTTCATAACTTGTTTAAATATGGATATTTTTTTAAGAAGGCTTCAGAAGGCATTTATTAACCCCCCAGAGCACACGTTTATGATGGATGGATGTGGATGGAAGCACTTTCTTCAGCTCATATTTATTGGTCTAGTTCACTGCCATTATAAAGCTTGGATGAGTCAGAATATTTATTAATATTTCTCTGATTATGTTCATCAGAAAGAAGAAAGTCATATACATCTAGGATGGCTTGAGGGTGAGTAAAGCTTGTGCTAACTTTCATTTGAAAGTGAACTAATCCTTTAAATGTGACCAATAGTGATTAATCTTGAACTTGAGATGGGCCAGTGCCAGCGCAGAATGTGGCGCAGTGGAAAATTTGATTTCCGGGTTTTGCACGAGGTTTGCTTATGGAGTCAGAGGCAGCTCTCTCTCTCGTGCATGGATTTCTGATGAGTGCAATCTTTGTTAATGCTCCGTGGAAAAAAGGGAAAGAAACAACCTCCTAGATGAATTCTGTCATTAGATTTATGTGAGTGAAATGAAAAGCTTTATTTTGCATTAATTATGAGTGATGTTGATATTGCCAATTGAGTGAAACAAATGTTCAACTTATAAATATTGAAATTTATGGTGATATATACATGCTCTATAAGTGATAGAGTGTTTACGGAGTGTATTTTTGATTATAAAGGGTTAAGAGAAGGATTTAAAGGTACTTGCTGTACCTGCATCTCCTTGTATAATAGCAATTTGCTTTGTTATCCGTTTCAAATCAAATCGCTATTATTGTGTAAGAGGTAAAGCAAGAGAAATTAAATCTGTGAATGATTTATGTTTGAAAAAATGTATAATGCTGTATTTGGTAAATAACAGCTAATTGTATGATCAAGTATGTGACAAAAAGTGGTCAATAATATATGAATTGCATATATAAAGAAAATATTCTTTATTTGAAGAATACATGTACATATATTAACAAACATAAACATATAGATTGTAAACATATGCATAAACATATATATTATAATTTATTGTCATGAGTTAAAAACTTTATTGTATGTCATTATAATGAAGATATTCATGACATTTTTGTGACCTTGTTTGTTCAAGTTCAGTTTGTGTGTGTATGTAGTGTGTGTCCTTTTCAGATGATTACCAAAGAGCGTGAGACATCACATGGAGCCTAGCGAAAATTATTGTTACTGACTTGCAACCAGTATCAAAGGTGCCATCGAATTGAAAATTGAATTTACCTTGGCATAGTTGAATAACAAGAGTTCAGTACATGAAAATGACATACAGAGACTCCATTGTTTCCTCCTTCTTATATAAACTCATTTGTTTAAAAGACCTCCAAAGAACAGGCGAATCTCAACATAACACCGACTGTTACGTAACAGTCGAGATCATTAATATGTACGCCCCCAATATTTGCATATGCCAGCCCATGTTCAAGGCATTAGACAAGGGCAGCCAGTATTAACCTCTGGATCTGTGCACAGCTGAATCATCAGACTAGGTAAGCAAGCAAGAACAATAGCGAAAAATGGCAGATGGAGCAATAATAACTGACATGATCCATGATATCATGATATTTTTAGTGATATTTGTAAATTGTCTTTCTAAATGTTTCGTTAGCATGTTGCTAATGTACTGTTAAATGTGGTTAAAATTACCATCGTTTCTTACTGTATTCACATAGACAAGAGCCGTCGTTATTTTCATTTTTAAACACTTGCAGTCTGTATAATTCATAAACAACTTCATTCTTTATAAATCTCTCCAACAGTGTGTAATGTTAGCTTTAGCCACGGAGCACTATCAAACTCATTCAGAATCAAATGTAAACATCCAAATAAATACCATACTTATGCGATTAGACATGCTGCATGACGAACACTTTGTAAAGATCCATTTTGAGGGTTATATTAGCTGTGTGAACTTTGTTTATGCTGTTGAAAGCCAAGCGCGAGCTCCGTGGGCGGGGAGCGTGGGCATTTAAAGGGGCCGCAGCCTAAACTGGCTCATATTTAATGATGCCCCAAAATAGGCAGTTAAAAAAATTAATTTAATAAAATCTATGGGGTATTTTGAGCTGAAACTTCACAGACACATTCAGGGGACACCTTAGACTTATATTACATCTTTTAAAGACGTTCTACAGCACTTTCAATGCTTGAGGATGCAGGTTTATGTCATTTTATGAGGGTGGTTGATCCCCGATACAATATTCCGGGTAGAAAATCCTTGATCTCTAGTGAAATTCCAAAGCTCTACAAGCAAGTCAAAACCACACTAAAAGACTCCATAGAATCCGCAAGTAGTATGGTTTTAACAAGTGACGTGGACATCAAGAACAACAGAAGCAAATTTGACTGTTTCAGGACATTTCATTGACCACAATTGGCAGAGACAGGTTTGCACTCTTGAGACAGTCCATGTAGCTGTACAACACACAGCACAAAATATATCTGAGCTCCTCACAAAAATATCCAATGACTGGGGCATTACCAACAAGGTCTTTGCTGTTATTACTGATTACTGCATTACTGATAACGGATCTAATATATTTTTAGATGTGCGGAAAACCCAATGGAAACACATTCCATGTTTTTCCACACACCCTTAATTTGGTCGTGAAAGACTCTATTAAGGCTGAGGCAAATTTCGAGTCCATCCTCGAGAAGTGTAGTGCTGTTGTTCGCTTCTTCCACTATAGCACCAAAGCATCTGACAAACTTAACACTCTGAGGTCTGAGGGTATCGCCGGCGATACCACCGCGTTTTTTTTCTTACCAGTGTGAAAGAGACTCAGAATACTCCGTTAATGTTGCACATACAATTAAGAGTTATACACCATTTTAATCTGTGGAATATCTTCTTTTATTTGTGTACACTCAGAGTAAAAACAAAATGTTGTGCTTTTTGTAAAATAAAGAAAACTAACATGATGCGTGATCTCTCGTCTCCCTCTGAAGGAAGTCCAATCTGAAAATGAACTGTAACTTAGTGAATACTAATCCCAAAAAAATTATGTCTAAAAAACTTATGTCTAAAAAACTTATGTCTAAAAAAACATTGAAATGTCAGGTTTTAAATCGTGTAAGTCAAATCGAAAACAAACATTCTGTGTTTATGTAATCTGTATGAAAAGAGAGCCATGTCAGAAATCCGTGATTCAGCTCATTATCCGCTAATGCGGCCACGCCCACGGAGGGAGTGCTATTCAGACGCAAATTCTGAGTCAATAGATGCATTCATCGTCTCAATCGTGTATTTATTGTCTTGAAAAGTGTTTTGAATAGCCATAGTTAGCGATCTCTGTCCTCTGTTAGTTCGGTTAGTTCCTGGATTGCCTATTCTTCTTTAGTGCTCAGGCATTTGTGGACTAAAGGTGTACAGAGCGCCCTCCGGCTGCAAGTATGAATTGAAAACACAGTATCCAGCACTCACAGTGATGACAATAAATCCTGAATAAATATTACTCTTCTGTATAGAAAATTTACAAACATATGAGAATCCATCAATATTTCTCCAAATGTGCATGCTTTTAAGCTAAAAGCCTATATGAAATGCCATAGAGGTAACATAATTGTTCAGACACTTTGCATCACAGAAATACATTATATTTTAAAGAATATAATAGAATACCATTATTTTAAATTTAATTATTTTAATAATATTTCACAGTATTGCTGTTTTTTCTGTATGTTTGATTTACACCATGATGAGATTTGAATCATGATCACAGAGGGTTTTTTCACAGCCTACCTGACTGAAATGCCTCATTAATATGCAAGTCATTTCAGGTCATTATTATGTGATTCTTTTGTCTTCTCAGGTGAATCACCCATTATACATGAGGATTCACGCCTCCACACATACTGTGTTTCTTGACCAAAGATGTTTTAGAAAATTTAAATCTCTCTATTGTTTTATATGAACAAGCAGGCAGCATAATTTTTACCTCATTTTGAAGCAAAAACTCTAGTCTACAACCTCAAATACCCAGAAGTCTTGTGAACAAAGATTTAATATACTTTTTTTGGCTTTATTTCAGTGACTTAAGTTTTTTGTTTTTTCAATAACCACGCATAAATGTTATTCCTTCAAAAACACAAACATGTACATACATGTTCCTCACATATTATTGTAGCCTAGTTTGTGCTGAATACAGTGTAATGACACTTTTTCCATTAATATGTTTATGAACAACTGAAAAAAGCACAAATGTCAGGGCATGTCAAAACTTCTCCAGGGTCCCAAAAATCCTCAGACCCCTGAGGGTTAAGGTACTGCAAACTCAGTTGCAACTGCCAGAGCACAAACTCATTCAAGCAGTAGAGAGCCAGTGGAATTCGGTGTTCTACATGCTGGAGAGACTGACAGAGCAAAGACAAGCTGTTACTACAGCACTTTGTCTTCTTGGGAGAAAGTTGACACCATGTGCTTGAATGATGACAAATGGTCCTGTATCAGTCAAGCCACTGAAGCCCTCAGGCCCTTTGTACAGGCCACTAAGAAAGTTTCAGCAGAGCAGTATGTAACTATTTCAAAAGTCATACCTCTGGTCTCTCTTCTCCAAAATGCAACCATGTCTGCCGGGCAGAAGGGTAACACTTTGGCTTTACAGCTTGCAACGCAGTGCAAAAGGCGCTTTGACAACATTGAGCATAACTACTCTGGCTGCCAGTACCTTTTTGGACATTAGATTCAAAAACATTGTGTTTTGTGATACTGGAAATGTGGAAGTCATTAAATCATGGCTAATCAGTCAGATGCAAGCCCTGGGCCAATAGGCAACAACCAGTGAACCCTCTGCATCAACCAGCATGGGAACAATCTTGACAGTGGCACCACTGCAAACACTGAAAGGATAGGTGCCGAATGTTCTACATGCAAGGGAGGACTATGGCAGGAGTTTGACACACGGCTTTTCAGGGAAACCGCACAGCCACCACAGACGCATACATTGAAATGCGTGCTCGTTGTGCGCACTCAAGAATTGCACGCGCAAATGCGGCGGTGTTCGCTGCATATTATTTTATTATAGCTTAAATTAAGTGCAAAAGAAACTACGAGCAATGGGTCTCATTCATGAAACATTCGTAAATATATGAGTAAATATGTGAGTGATTTGCGCGTAAAGAGACCTTCCCGAAAACTCTTCTCCTGATTCACAAATACTCCGTAAACGTCAGAAGTGATAGTGAAATGTGTGTGTGTGTTAATGAATTCCAATCAGTCGTAAATGGGACGCGCGTGCATGCTCATTCTCAATTACCATAAATCCCGCCCATTAAATCCGACTGACATCTATATATGGGCATCATATTATGACACCAAAGAAAGAGAAAGATTTCAACATGTCTTCTCAAAAGCGAATAAAATAGAAAAATTTCTCAGATGCAGAAATTGAAGTTTTATTATCAGAAGTTCATTCAAAACACCACATTTTATTTTCAAGCGTACATAGTGGCGTATCAGGTCCTAAAAAAAAGGAAGCTTGGCAGCATATTACAGATGCTGTTAATGGAGTTTCATCTGTTAATCGAACAGTCCCAGAAGTGAAAAGAAAATGGTTCGACATGAAGCTTGACTGCAAAAAACGAATTGGTTCACTTCGAAAAAATCGTATTCAAACTGGAGGAGGACCACCATCATCATCGAGCATATATACATGCGATGAACGCATCATTAGCATAATTGGCGAAACCTCTCTGTCGGGTATAATTCCCGATGGTGACAGTGATGATACCCCTTTGCAGGAAAGCACTTCAGCACAATCAGATGGTAAGGCTATTTCATAATTTTTTGGGGGCCAGCTGACATGGTAAAAAAAAAAAAAATTTAGAGGAAATACACAAAGCAGTTTACATTTGAGCAGATTTTACTTTTTTGTAAAGACAGACAAATGCCAACTGTGTCCGCCCGTGAGACCACTGAAGCGGCAACCGGATCCGTTCATCTTACGGCCCCTGAACCGGTATATCCAGCAGCATCCCGCAGTGTTGCCTCTGCACAGAAGACGGCTTTAAGTCAGGAAGTGCTGGATAAGCAAGACAAAATTTGTCAAGCTGTGCTGGTAATAAATGACACATTAAAAGAAATAAACGTAAGCCTACGAGAAATATGTGATACTATTAAACATAAGAAATAAAGTTTACTGAAACTATTTTGTGCGCTTGCATTTTAATGCATACATACTCTTAGAAACGAAGAATTAGTTCTTGTCGCTTTGCAATTGCAGCAAGAGGTATGTCTATGTGTCGGATAGGCAACCTTGGAGGCACCATACCATGTTCCATGGCAATGTTGTGTAGAACGGAGCAGGCCAATATTATTTTGCAAACCGTTTCTGGTCTGTATAACAGTGTACCACCTGATGTGTCCAAACACCTCCAGCGCTCCCTTTAAGATGCCGTTTGTGCGTTCAATAACTGACCGAGATTTTCCGTGTGCTTCATTGTATGCCATCTCCTGCCGGCTTTGGGGATTTATCAATGGGGTCATAAGC